>NC_053392.1:9638173-9727448 GCF_905171765.1 Bufo bufo | reverse complement strand
CAGAGGGGAGGATATACTCCATCAATGTCTGTGAGGCTTACAGAGGGGAGGATATACTCCACCAAAGTCTGTGAGGCTTACAGAGGGGAGGATATACTCCACCAATGTCTGTGAGGGTTACAGAGGAGAGGATATACTCCACCAATGTCTGTGAGGCTTACAGAGGGAAGGATATACTCCACCAATGTCTGTGAGGCTTACAGAGGGGAGGATATACTCCACCAATGGCTGTGAGGCTTACAGAGGAGAGGATATACTCCACCAATGTCTGTGATGCTTACAGAGGGGAGGATATACTCCACCAATGTATGTGAGACTCACAGAGGGGAGGATATACTCCACCAATGTCTGTGAGGCTTACAGAGGGGAGGATATACTCCACCAATGTCTGTGAGGCTTACAGAGGGGAGGATATACTCCACCAATGGCTGTGAGGCTTACAGAGGAGAGGATATACTCCAACAATGTCTGTGAGGCTTACAGAGGGGAGGATATACTCCATCAATGTCTGTGAGGCTTACAGAGGGGAGGATATACTCCACCAAAGTCTGTGAGGCTTACAGAGGGGAGGATATACTCCACCAATGGCTGTGAGGCTTACAGAGGGGAGGATATACTTCACCAATGTCTGTGAGGCTTACAGAGGGGAGGATATACTCCACCAATGTCTGTGAGGCTTACAGATGGGAGGATATACTCCACCAATGTCTGTGAGGATTACAGAGGAGAGGATATACTCCACCAATGTCTGTGAGGCTTACAGAGGGGAGGATATACTCCACCAATGTCTGTGAGGCTTACAGAGGGGAGGATATACTCCACCAATGTCTGTGAGGATTACAGAGGGGAGGATATACTCCATCAATGTCTGTGAGACTCACAGAGGGGAGGATATACTCCACCAATGTCTGTGAGGGTTACAGAGGGGAGGATATACTCCACCAATGTCTGTGAGGCTTATTGAGGGGAGGATATACTCCACCAATGTATGTGAGGGTTACAGAGGGGAGGATATACTCCACCAATGTATGTGAGGCTTACAGAGGGGAGGATATACTCAGTCAATGTCTGTGAGGGTTACAGAGGGGTAGGATGTCCTCCACCAATGTCTGTGAGGGTTACAGAGAGGAGGATACACTCCACCAATGTCTGTGAGACTTACTGTCACGCTTCGGTGTGGGAGGGAAACACCACATCAAGCATAAGAGGGAAGGGGGGGGGGGGGGACAGGTTATCAGACCTGAGAACTAGGGAAGGAAGATGGACACCTCCTAGTAAAACCCTAACCAAAATCCTGACTGACTACTAGTATGAACAGACCCCAGCGGTAGGTGTGTTCATACGCAGGAATACCTAGAGTCCTATCTAGCCCTATAGGACCCTGGTACTAATGGCAGGGACGAGACTACCTGTTCCTCCAAAAGGAAGGACTAAAAGGAGTCTCCTTTAGGCCTAATACAAACAATAGGGAAATGCAACACACAGAACCCAAATAAAATACAAAAAGGGAAAGGAAAGACTAAACTTCAAAGGGGCTATGGCAGCATCAGGAACTCTGCCGAGATCCACACACCAGCTATCCACAACTGAAGCTGAAGCTATAAACCGCACAGCATTGTGGGAGAATCAACAGTAAATAAGGAAGGTTAAATGACCACATAAGCAACACCTGGAGGCAAGGGATGTGGCCATTACCAGACACAATACAGACGCCTATTGATTCACAAGGAAAACCTGTCAAATCAAACCACGTGTTGCCAGTCTCACCGATCTCCTGCCACTAGTGTTGATCGAGCACCAAAGTGCTCGGGTGCTCGGGTAGAACACTTTGCGATGCTCTACAGAGCACCCGAGCACAAAGGGAGAAACCGGGCATTAAACCGGGCATTAAACCAGGCACCCCCTGCTCTGAAGAGGGGAGGGTGCCAGATCCCACTGAGGTTTATGCAGAAGATGGCTGTACAGTGAGGGAATCGCCCAGTGTGAATCCGCGGCTTAGCAATCCCTGCTCTGACTCCATATATAGCTTGGGGACACCCAGTGTATTTAAATCTAATTTAGCCTCTATTTCTGAAAAGTTTCTGCCGGGAATTGAACTCACAACCTTCTACATTAGAGGCGAGGACTTTAACCACTCAGCTATAAAGCTGCATGATAAAGTAAGTCAGAAAAACCTCATAGTAGTTTGTCATGCAGTAAGTATTCCTATACAGCAGAAGTATCATTTCATATTTCAGTGCAGGTTAACATGTATCTGTATAGCATAGTGGTTAAAGTTCTTGACTCTAATGTAGAAGGTTGTGCGTTCAAATCCTGGCAGAAACGTTTCAGAAATAGAGGCTAAAATATATATTTGACTTTTTTTTTTGTAATCGTAAAAAATGTATGGCACAAAATAAATGTGTAATCACTAAAAAAAATATATATACAGTACAGACCAAAAGTTTGGACACACCTTCTCATTCAAAGAGTTTTCTTTATTTTCATGACTATGAAAATTGTAGATTCACACTGAAGGCATCAAAACTATGAATTAACACATGTGGAATTATATACATAACAAACAAGTGTGAAACAACTGAAAATATGTCATATTCTAGGTTCTTCAAAGTAGCCACCTTTTGCTTTGATTACTGCTTTGCACACTCTTGGCATTCTCTTGATGAGCTTCAAGAGGTAGTCCCCTGAAATGGTTTTCACTTTACAGGTGTGCCCTGTCAGGTTTAATAAGTGGGATTTCTTGCCTTATAAATGGGGTTGGGACCATCAGTTGCGTTGAGGAGAAGTCAGGTGGATACACAGCTGATAGTCCTACTGAATAGACTGTTAGAATTTGTAGCATGGCAAGAAAAAAGCAGCTAAGTAAAGAAAAACGAGTGGCCATCATTACTTTAAGAAATGAAGGTCAGTCAGTCAGCCGAAAAATTGGGAAAACTTTGAAAGTAAGGGCTATTTGACCATGAAGGAGAGTGATGGGGTGCTGCGCCAGATGACCTGGCCTCCACAGTCACCGGACCTGAACCCAATCGAGATGGTTTGGGGTGAGCTGGACCGCAGAGTGAAGGCAAAAGGGCCAACAAGTGCTAAGCATCTCTGGGAACTCCTTCAAGACTGTTGGAAGACCATTTCAGGGGACTACCTCTTGAAGCTCATCAAGAGAATGCCAAGAGTGTGCAAAGCAGTAATCAAAGCAAAAGGTGGCTACTTTGAAGAACCTAGAATATGACATATTTTCAGTTGTTTCACACTTGTTTGTTATGTATATAATTCCACATGTGTTAATTCATAGTTTTGATGCCTTCAGTGTGAATCTACAATTTTCATAGTCATGAAAATAAAGAAAACTCTTTGAATGAGAAGGTGTGTCCAAACTTTTGGTCTGTACTGTATATATGAATGAGAGGTGGGAGGACAGTTAAAGATGGACATGTTGTTCTAGGAGCTTTGATGCGAATGGGAATAGTGAGATGGGGTGATATCTGGATAAAGAGGATGGGTCCAGGGAAGGCTTCTTGGGTATGGGTGTAATGGTAGCATGTTTAAAAGAGGAAGGGAAGACACCAGTGGTTAGCGATAGGTTGAAGAGGGGGTTATGGCAGGGATAACTATAGGGCTGAGGTTGGGGTTGATGTGGGATGGGATTGGGTCAAGGGCACAGATGATGAGGTTTGACTTGGAGATTAAGGTGGAGAGGTTTTCTTTTGTGACGGTGATAAACTGTATCATGTAGGAAGAGCATTGGGTGGCTGTGTAGATGGCTAGTGGAATTTGTTTGAAGCTTTCAATAATTTTGCTAATTTTATCTTTGAAATATGAGGCAAAGTCTTCAGCTGAGATGAGAGGTGTGTGTGGGGGGGGGGGGACGGAGTAGAAAATTAAAGGTTGTTTGGGGTTGTGGGAAATGCAATTTATTTTGTACAACCATGTACATTTTTGTCTTGTAGGGATCCCTCAGGTCCAGGTTGAACTACAGTATTTGGGCATCGCCTGTGCTGTTCTTGCAGCTCTTCTTCTGGCCTCCATCTCCATCTTCTCAGCAATCATCGTCAGATTACAGAAACAGAAGAGTGAGGATTGATAGTGCTGGGATAGGCTGGTTTGCACCCTTATTATGGTGCAGAGATGCTACAAACCCATTAAGATTACCCAGTAAGGGGGGGAGGGGATGGGGTGAGGATGTGGTGAGGGGAAGGGGGGTTACGTCTTTGTTCCTCCCTTATAAAGTATGAGCTGATCTGCTCCAAATGGGGAAAAAAAATGCCCTTGCTAATGCCAAGTTGTGATCTGACTTATGAATATCCTCACAAGACCAGATCTGAGGTTAGCCTTCCCCGCGGATCCTTTAGTTGTTTTTGTGCTGTTACCGTCCATATTACCACTCTCTGCATTAGATTGTGCTGATGGGTTGCAGCAGAGCTTGTGGCTTTGCAGATGTTCTCTTTCATCCTGCTGAGCTCTAGATTTTACCCAGGAGGTGCTTACACTTAGTCACCAGCAGCCCCGACCCTGACATAATCATTCTTATCATATTTCCTATCAGATACACCACCCGCCCCAAGCCCCAACATATACATTCTGATGACTAATGTATAGATAACCTGGTTCTTGAGAGTATCAGTCTACGAGAAGAGGATGAGGATGGTAGGTCTGATACCATCAGATGGACTACAAGAACCTTCTCTGATATCTCCGTCATTCTTCTGATCAGATCTGAAGATGTTCTAGAATTCAGATGTAGCACAGGTCCTTTGCTTTGAGCTAACCCCAAAATAATGTCCTGCTCACTGGGTCCTGACATTCTGCTTGTCAGTTCATGTCACGATCAGAGACGTTGTCTATCTATAGAGTAGACCGTATAAACTGGTATAAGACTTCTTCTGCCTTTACATTTCAGAAATCTTCATACGAAATGCATCACTTCCCAGGAGCAATGAGAGCTGGAGCTCGAGAGAAAGCAAGTATCCAGGTCCGGATATGAGACGTGCTGCAGTATATAATCAGTGAGGGCCCCTGTATATAATGAGCAGGGTGCAGTATATAATCAGTGAGGGCCCCTGTATATAATGAGCAGGGTGCAGTATATAATCAGTGAGGGCTCCTGTATATAATGAGCAGGGTGCAGTATATAATTACTGAGGGCCCCTGTATATAATGAGCAGGGTGCAGTATATAATTAGTGAGGGCTCCTGTATATAATGTGCAGGGTGCAGTATATAATCAGTGAGGCCCCTGTATATAATGAGCAGGGTGCAGTATATAATTAGTGAGGGCTCCTGTATATAATGAGCAGGGTGCAGTATATAATTAGTGAGGCTCCTGTATATAATGAGCAGGGTGCAGTATATAATTAGTGAGGGCTCCTGTATATAATGAGCAGGGTGCAGTATATAATTACTGAGGGCCCCTGTGTATAATGAGCAGGGTGCAGTATATAATTAGTGAGGGCTCCTGTATATAATGAGCAGGGTGCAGTATATAATTAGTGAGGGCTCCTGTATATAATGTGCAGGGTGCAGTATATAATTAGTGAGGGCTCCTGTATATAATGAGCAGGGTGCAGTATATAATCAGTGAGGCCCCTGTATATAATGAGCAGGGTGCAGTATATAATTAGTGAGGGCTCCTGTATATAATGAGCAGGGTGCAGTATATAATTAGTGAGGGCTCCTGTATATAATGAGCAGGGTGCAGTATATAATTAGTGAGGGCTCCTGTATATAATGAGCAGGGTGCAGTATATAATTAGTGAGGGCTCCTGTATATAATGAGCAGGGTGCAGTATATAATTAGTGAGGCCCCTGTATATAATGAGCAGGGTGCAGTATATAATCAGTGAGGGCTCCTGTATATAATGAGCAGGGTGCAGTATATAATTAGTGAGGGCTCCTGTATATAATGAGCAGGGTGCAGTATATAATTAGTGAGGCTCCTGTATATAATGAGCAGGGTGCAGTATATAATTAGTGAGGGCTCCTGTATATAATGAGCAGGGTGCAGTATATAATTACTGAGGGCCCCTGTGTATAATGAGCAGGGTGCAGTATATAATTAGTGAGGGCTCCTGTATATAATGAGCAGGGTGCAGTATATAATCAGTGAGGGCTCCTGTATATAATGAGCAGGGTGCAGTATATAATTAGTGAGGGCCCCTGTATATAATGAGCAGGGTGCAGTATATAATTAGTGAGGCTCCTGTATATAATGAGCAGGGTGCAGTATATAATTAGTGAGGGCTCCTGTATATAATGAGCAGGGTGCAGTATATAATTACTGAGGGCTCCTGTATATAATGAGCAGGGTGCAGTATATAATTAGTGAGGCCCCTGTATATAATGAGCAGGGTGCAGTATATAATCAGTGAGGGCTCCTGTATATAATGAGCAGGGTGCAGTATATAATTAGTGAGGGCCCCTGTATATAATGAGCAGGGTGCAGTATATAATTAGTGAGGGCCCCTGTATATAATGAGCAGGGTGCAGTATATAATTAGTGAGGCTCCTGTATATAATGAGCAGGGTGCAGTATATAATTAGTGAGGGCCCCTGTGTATAATGAGCAGGGTGCAGTATATAATCAGTGAGGGCTCCTGTATATAATGAGCAGGGTGCAGTATATAATCAGTGAGGGCCCCTGTATATAATGAGCAGGGTGCAGTATATAATCAGTGAGGGCTCCTGTATATAATGAGCAGGGTGCAGTATATAATTAGTGAGGGCTCCTGTATATAATGAGCAGGGTGCAGTATATAATTAGTGAGGGCTCCTGTATATAATGAGCAGGGTGCAGTATATAATTAGTGAGGGCTCCTGTATATAATGAGCAGGGTGCAGTATATAATTAGTGAGGCTCCTGTATATAATGAGCAGGGTGCAGTATATAATTAGTGAGGGCTCCTGTATATAATGAGCAGGGTGCAGTATATAATTAGTGAGGGCTCCTGTATATAATGAGCAGGGTGCAGTATATAATTAGTGAGGGCTCCTGTATATAATGAGCAGGGTGCAGTATATAATTAGTGAGGGCTCCTGTATATAATGAGCAGGGTGCAGTATATAATTAGTGAGGGCCCCTGTATATAATGAGCAGGGTGCAGTATATAATTAGTGAGGGCTCCTGTATATAATGAGCAGGGTGCAGTATATAATTAGTGAGGCCCCTGTATATAATGAGCAGGGTGCAGTATATAATTAGTGAGGGCTCCTGTATATAATGAGCAGGGTGCAGTATATAATCAGTGAGGCCCCTGTATATAATGAGCAGGGTGCAGTATATAATCAGTGAGGGCTCCTGTATATAATGAGCAGGGTGCAGTATATAATTAGTGAGGGCTCCTGTATATAATGAGCAGGGTGCAGTATATAATTAGTGAGGCCCCTGTATATAATGAGCAGGGTGCAGTATATAATTAGTGAGGGCTCCTGTATATAATGAGCAGGGTGCAGTATATAATCAGTGAGGCCCCTGTATATAATGAGCAGGGTGCAGTATATAATTAGTGAGGGCTCCTGTATATAATGAGCAGGGTGCAGTATATAATTAGTGAGGCTCCTGTATATAATGAGCAGGGTGCAGTATATAATTAGTGAGGGCTCCTGTATATAATGAGCAGGGTGCAGTATATAATTAGTGAGGGCTCCTGTATATAATGAGCAGGGTGCAGTATATAATTAGTGAGGGCTCCTGTATATAATGAGCAGGGTGCAGTATATAATTAGTGAGGGCTCCTGTATATAATGAGCAGGGTGCAGTATATAATTAGTGAGGGCCCCTGTATATAATGAGCAGGGTGCAGTATATAATTAGTGAGGGCTCCTGTATATAATGAGCAGGGTGCAGTATATAATTAGTGAGGCCCCTGTATATAATGAGCAGGGTGCAGTATATAATTAGTGAGGGCTCCTGTATATAATGAGCAGGGTGCAGTATATAATTAGTGAGGCTCCTGTATATAATGAGCAGGGTGCAGTATATAATTACTGAGGGCTCCTGTATATAATGAGCAGGGTGCAGTATATAATTAGTGAGGGCCCCTGTATATAATGAGCAGGGTGCAGTATATAATTAGTGAGGGCTCCTGTATATAATGAGCAGGGTGCAGTATATAATTAGTGAGGGCTCCTGTATATAATGAGCAGGGTGCAGTATATAATTACTGAGGGCTCCTGTATATAATGTGCAGGGTGCAGTATATAATTAGTGAGGGCCCCTGTGTATAATGAGCAGGGTGCAGTATATAATTAGTGAGGGCTCCTGTATATAATGAGCAGGGTGCAGTATATAATTAGTGAGGCTCCTGTATATAATGAGCAGGGTGCAGTATATAATCAGTGAGGGCTCCTGTATATAATGAGCAGGGTGCAGTATATAATTAGTGAGGGCCCCTGTATATAATGAGCAGGGTGCAGTATATAATTAGTGAGGGCCCCTGTATATAATGAGCAGGGTGCAGTATATAATTAGTGAGGGCTCCTGTATATAATGAGCAGGGTGCAGTATATAATTAGTGAGGGCTCCTGTATATAATGAGCAGGGTGCAGTATATAATTAGTGAGGGCTCCTGTATATAATGAGCAGGGTGCAGTATATAATTAGTGAGGGCTCCTGTATATAATGAGCAGGGTGCAGTATATAATTAGTGAGGGCTCCTGTATATAATGAGCAGGGTGCAGTATATAATTAGTGAGGGCTCCTGTATATAATGAGCAGGGTGCAGTATATAATTAGTGAGGGCTCCTGTATATAATGAGCAGGGTGCAGTATATAATTAGTGAGGGCTCCTGTATATAATGAGCAGGGTGCAGTATATAATTAGTGAGGCTCCTGTATATAATGTGCAGGGTGCAGTATATAATTAGTGAGGGCCCCTGTGTATAATGAGCAGGGTGCAGTATATAATTAGTGAGGGCTCCTGTATATAATGAGCAGGGTGCAGTATATAATTAGTGAGGCTCCTGTATATAATGAGCAGGGTGCAGTATATAATCAGTGAGGGCTCCTGTATATAATGAGCAGGGTGCAGTATATAATTAGTGAGGGCCCCTGTATATAATGAGCAGGGTGCAGTATATAATTAGTGAGGCTCCTGTATATAATGAGCAGGGTGCAGTATATAATTAGTGAGGGCTCCTGTATATAATGAGCAGGGTGCAGTATATAATTACTGAGGGCTCCTGTATATAATGTGCAGGGTGCAGTATATAATTAGTGAGGGCCCCTGTGTATAATGAGCAGGGTGCAGTATATAATTAGTGAGGGCTCCTGTATATAATGAGCAGGGTGCAGTATATAATTAGTGAGGCTCCTGTATATAATGAGCAGGGTGCAGTATATAATCAGTGAGGGCTCCTGTATATAATGAGCAGGGTGCAGTATATAATTAGTGAGGGCCCCTGTATATAATGAGCAGGGTGCAGTATATAATTAGTGAGGGCCCCTGTATATAATGAGCAGGGTGCAGTATATAATTAGTGAGGCTCCTGTATATAATGAGCAGGGTGCAGTATATAATCAGTGAGGGCCCCTGTATATAATGAGCAGGGTGCAGTATATAATCAGTGAGGGCCCCTGTATATAATGAGCAGGGTGCAGTATATAATCAGTGAGGGCTCCTGTATATAATGAGCAGGGTGCAGTATATAATTAGTGAGGCTCCTGTATATAATGAGCAGGGTGCAGTATATAATCAGTGAGGGCTCCTGTATATAATGAGCAGGGTGCAGTATATAATTAGTGAGGGCTCCTGTATATAATGAGCAGGGTGCAGTATATAATTAGTGAGGGCTCCTGTATATAATGAGCAGGGTGCAGTATATAATTAGTGAGGGCTCCTGTATATAATGAGCAGGGTGCAGTATATAATTAGTGAGGGCTCCTGTATATAATGAGCAGGGTGCAGTATATAATTAGTGAGGGCCCCTGTATATAATGAGCAGGGTGCAGTATATAATTACTGAGGGCCCCTGTATATAATGAGCAGGGTGCAGTATATAATTAGTGAGGCTCCTGTATATAATGAGCAGGGTGCAGTATATAATTAGTGAGGGCCCCTGTATATAATGAGCAGGGTGCAGTATATAATTAGTGAGGGCTCCTGTATATAATGAGCAGGGTGCAGTATATAATTAGTGAGGCTCCTGTATATAATGAGCAGGGTGCAGTATATAATTAGTGAGGGCTCCTGTATATAATGAGCAGGGTGCAGTATATAATTAGTGAGGGCTCCTGTATATAATGAGCAGGGTGCAGTATATAATTAATGAGGGCTCCTGTATATAAAGAGCAGGGTGCAGTATATAATTAGTGAGGGCTCCTGTATATAATGAGCAGGGTGCAGTATATAATTAGTGAGGGCTCCTGTATATAATGAGCAGGGTGCAGTATATAATTAGTGAGGGCTCCTGTATATAATGAGCAGGGTGCAGTATATAATTAGTGAGGGCTCCTGTATATAATGAGCAGGGTGCAGTATATAATTAGTGAGGGCTCCTGTATATAATGAGCAGGGTGCAGTATATAATTAGTGAGGGCCCCTGTATATAATGAGCAGGGTGCAGTATATAATTAGTGAGGGCTCCTGTATATAATGAGCAGGGTGCAGTATATAATTAGTGAAGGCTCCTGTATATAATGAGCAGGGTGCAGTATATAATTAGTGAGGGCCCCTGTATATAATGAGCAGGGTGCAGTATATAATTAGTGAGGCTCCTGTATATAATGAGCAGGGTGCAGTATATAATTAGTGAGGGCTCCTGTATATAATGAGCAGGGTGCAGTATATAATTAGTGAGGGCTCCTGTATATAATGAGCAGGGTGCAGTATATAATTAGTGAGGCTCCTGTATATAATGAGCAGGGTGCAGTATATAATTAGTGAGGGCTCCTGTATATAATGAGCAGGGTGCAGTATATAATCAGTGAGGGCTCCTGTATATAATGAGCAGGGTGCAGTATATAATTAGTGAGGGCTCCTGTATATAATGTGCAGGGTGCAGTATATAATTAGTGAGGGCCCCTGTATATAATGTGCAGGGTGCAGTATATAATTAGTGAGGGCCCCTGTATATAATGAGCAGGGTGCAGTATATAATTAGTGAGGGCCCCTGTATATAATGAGCAGGGTGCAGTATATAATTAGTGAGGCTCCTGTATATAATGAGCAGGGTGCAGTATATAATTAGTGAGGGCCCCTGTATATAATGAGCAGGGTGCAGTATATAATCAGTGAGGGCTCCTGTATATAATGAGCAGGGTGCAGTATATAATCAGTGAGGCTCCTGTATATAATGAGCAGGGTGCAGTATATAATTAGTGAGGGCCCCTGTATATAATGAGCAGGGTGCAGTATATAATTAGTGAGGGCTCCTGTATATAATGAGCAGGGTGCAGTATATAATTAGTGAGTGCTCCTGTATATAATGAGCAGGGTGCAGTATATAATTAGTGAGGCTCCTGTATATAATGAGCAGGGTGCAGTATATAATTAGTGAGGGCTCCTGTATATAATGAGCAGGGTGCAGTATATAATTACTGAGGGCCCCTGTATATAATGAGCAGGGTGCAGTATATAATTAGTGAGGGCTCCTGTATATAATGAGCAGGGTGCAGTATATAATTAGTGAGGGCCCCTGTATATAATGAGCAGGGTGCAGTATATAATTAGTGAGGGGTCCTGTATATAATGAGCAGGGTGCAGTATATAATTAGTGAGGGCTCCTGTATATAATGAGCAGGGTGCAGTATATAATCAGTGAGGCTCCTGTATATAATGAGCAGGGTGCAGTATATAATTAGTGAGGGCTCCTGTATATAATGAGCAGGGTGCAGTATATAATTACTGAGGGCTCCTGTATATAATGAGCAGGGTGCAGTATATAATTAGTGAGGGCTCCTGTATATAATGAGCAGGGTGCAGTATATAATCAGTGAGGCTCCTGTATATAATGAGCAGGGTGCAGTATATAATTAGTGAGGGCCCCTGTATATAATGAGCAGGGTGCAGTATATAATTAGTGAGGGCTCCTGTATATAATGAGCAGGGTGCAGTATATAATTAGTGAGGGCCCCTGTATATAATGAGCAGGGTGCAGTATATAATTAGTGAGGACTCCTGTATATAATGAGCAGGGTGCAGTATATAATTAGTGAGGGCTCCTGTATATAATGGGTTGGGTGCAGTATATAATCAGTGAGGGCCCCTGTATATAATGAGCAGGGTGCAGTATATAATTAGTGAGGGCTCCTGTATATAATGAGCAGGGTGCAGTATATAATTAGTGAGGCTCCTGTATATAATGAGCAGGGTGCAGTATATAATCAGTGAGGCTCCTGTATATAATGAGCAGGGTGCAGTATATAATTAGTGAGGGCTCCTGTATATAATGAGCAGGGTGCAGTATATAATCAGTGAGGGCCCCTGTATATAATGAGCAGGGTGCAGTATATAATTAGTGAGGGCCCCTGTATATAATGAGCAGGGTGCAGTATATAATTAGTGAGGGCCCCTGTATATAATGAGCAGGGTGCAGTATATAATCAGTGAGGGCTCCTGTATATAATGAGCAGGGTGCAGTATATAATCAGTGAGGGCTCCTGTATATAATGAGCAGGGTGCAGTATATAATTAGTGAGGCTCCTGTATATAATGAGCAGGGTGCAGTATATAATTAGTGAGGGCTCCTGTATATAATGAGCAGGGTGCAGTATATAATTAGTGAGGGCTCCTGTATATAATGAGCAGGGTGCAGTATATAATTAGTGAGGGCCCCTGTATATAATGAGCAGGGTGCAGTATATAATTAGTGAGGCTCCTGTATATAATGAGCAGGGTGCAGTATATAATTAGTGAGGGCTCCTGTATATAATGAGCAGGGTGCAGTATATAATTAGTGAGGGCCCCTGTATATAATGAGCAGGGTGCAGTATATAATTAGTGAGGGCTCCTGTATATAATGAGCAGGGTGCAGTATATAATTACTGAGGGCCCCTGTATATAATGAGCAGGGTGCAGTATATAATTAGTGAGGGCTCCTGTATATAATGAGCAGGGTGCAGTATATAATTAGTGAGGGCTCCTGTATATAATGAGCAGGGTGCAGTATATAATTAGTGAGGGCTCCTGTATATAATGAGCAGGGTGCAGTATATAATTAGTGAGGGCTCCTGTATATAATGAGCAGGGTGCAGTATATAATTAGTGAGGGCTCCTGTATATAATGAGCAGGGTGCAGTATATAATCAGTGAGGCCCCTGTATATAATGAGCAGGGTGCAGTATATAATCAGTGAGGCCCCTGTATATAATGAGCAGGGTGCAGTATATAATCAGTGAGGCTCCTGTATATAATGAGCAGGGTGCAGTATATAATCAGTGAGGCCCCTGTATATAATGAGCAGGGTGCAGTATATAATCAGTGAGGGCCCCTGTATATAATGAGCAGGGTGCAGTATATAATCAGTGAGGCTCCTGTATATAATGAGCAGGGTGCAGTATATAATTAGTGAGGGCTCCTGTATATAATGAGCAGGGTGCAGTATATAATTAGTGAAGGCTCCTGTATATAATGAGCAGGGTGCAGTATATAATCAGTGAGGGCTCCTGTATATAATGAGCAGGGTGCAGTATATAATTAGTGAGGGCTCCTGTATATAATGAGCAGGGTGCAGTATATAATCAGTGAGGGCCCCTGTATATAATGAGCAGGGTGCAGTATATAATTAGTGAGGGCTCCTGTATATAATGAGCAGGGTGCAGTATATAATCAGTGAGGGCTCCTGTATATAATGAGCAGGGTGCAGTATATAATCAGTGAGGGCCCCTGTATATAATGAGCAGGGTGCAGTATATAATTAGTGAGGGCCCCTGTATATAATGAGCAGGGTGCAGTATATAATTAGTGAGGGCTCCTGTATATAATGAGCAGGGTGCAGTATATAATCAGTGAGGGCTCCTGTATATAATGAGCAGGGTGCAGTATATAATCAGTGAGGGCTCCTGTATATAATGAGTAGGGTGCAGTATATAATTAGTGAGGGCTCCTGTATATAATGAGCAGGGTGCAGTATATAATTAGTGAGGGCTCCTGTATATAATGAGCAGGGTGCAGTATATAATTAGTGAGGCTCCTGTATATAATGAGCAGGGTGCAGTATATAATTAGTGAGGGCTCCTGTATATAATGAGCAGGGTGCAGTATATAATTAGTGAGGGCCCCTGTATATAATGAGCAGGGTGCAGTATATAATCAGTGAGGCTCCTGTATATAATGAGCAGGGTGCAGTATATAATTAGTGAGGGCTCCTGTATATAATGAGCAGGGTGCAGTATATAATTAGTGAAGGCTCCTGTATATAATGAGCAGGGTGCAGTATATAATCAGTGAGGGCTCCTGTATATAATGAGCAGGGTGCAGTATATAATTAGTGAGGCTCCTGTATATAATGAGCAGGGTGCAGTATATAATTAGTGAGGGCTCCTGTATATAATGAGCAGGGTGCAGTATATAATCAGTGAGGGCTCCTGTATATAATGAGCAGGGTGCAGTATATAATTACTGAGGGCTCCTGTATATAATGTGCAGGGTGCAGTATATAATTAGTGAGGGCCCCTGTATATAATGAGCAGGGTGCAGTATATAATTACTGAGGGCTCCTGTATATAATGAGCAGGGTGCAGTATATAATTAGTGAGGGCCCCTGTATATAATGAGCAGGGTGCAGTATATAATTAGTGAGGGCCCCTGTGTATAATGAGCAGGGTGCAGTATATAATTAGTGAGGGCTCCTGTATATAATGAGCAGGGTGCAGTATATAATTAGTGAAGGCCCCTGTATATAATGAGCAGGGTGCAGTATATAATCAGTGAGGCTCCTGTATATAATGAGCAGGGTGCAGTATATAATCAGTGAGGGCCCCTGTATATAATGAGCAGGGTGCAGTATATAATCAGTGAGGGCTCCTGTATATAATGAGCAGGGTGCAGTATATAATTAGTGAAGGCCCCTGTATATAATGAGCAGGGTGCAGTATATAATCAGTGAGGCTCCTGTATATAATGAGCAGGGTGCAGTATATAATCAGTGAGGGCCCCTGTATATAATGAGCAGGGTGCAGTATATAATTAGTGAGGCTCCTGTATATAATGAGCAGGGTGCAGTATATAATCAGTGAGGGCTCCTGTATATAATGAGCAGGGTGCAGTATATAATTACTGAGGGCTCCTGTATATAATGTGCAGGGTGCAGTATATAATTAGTGAGGCTCCTGTATATAATGAGCAGGGTGCAGTATATAATCAGTGAGGGCTCCTGTATATAATGTGCAGGGTGCAGTATATAATCAGTGAGGGCTCCTGTATATAATGAGCAGGGTGCAGTATATAATCAGTGAGGGCCCCTGTATATAATGAGCAGGGTGCAGTATATAATCAGTGAGGGCCCCTGTATATAATGAGCAGGGTGCAGTATATAATTAGTGAGGGCTCCTGTATATAATGAGCAGGGTGCAGTATATAATTAGTGAGGCTCCTGTATATAATGAGCAGGGTGCAGTATATAATCAGTGAGGGCTCCTGTATATAATGAGCAGGGTGCAGTATATAATTAGTGAGGGCCCCTGTATATAATGAGCAGGGTGCAGTATATAATCAGTGAGGGCCCCTGTATATAATGAGCAGGGTGCAGTATATAATTAGTGAGGGCTCCTGTATATAATGAGCAGGGTGCAGTATATAATTAGTGAGGGCCCCTGTATATAATGAGCAGGGTGCAGTATATAATTAGTGAGGGCTCCTGTATATAATGAGCAGGGTGCAGTATATAATCAGTGAGGGCCCCTGTATATAATGAGCAGGGTGCAGTATATAATCAGTGAGGGCTCCTGTATATAATGAGCAGGGTGCAGTATATAATTAGTGAGGGCCCCTGTATATAATGAGCAGGGTGCAGTATATAATCAGTGAGGGCCCCTGTATATAATGAGCAGGGTGCAGTATATAATCAGTGAGGGCTCCTGTATATAATGAGCAGGGTGCAGTATATAATTAGTGAGGGCCCCTGTATATAATGAGCAGGGTGCAGTATATAATCAGTGAGGGCCCCTGTATATAATGAGCAGGGTGCAGTATATAATTAGTGAGGGGTCCTGTATATAATGAGCAGGGTGCAGTATATAATCAGTGAGGGCTCCTGTATATAATGAGCAGGGTGCAGTATATAATTAGTGAGGCCCCTGTATATAATGAGCAGGGTGCAGTATATAATTAGTGAGGGCTCCTGTATATAATGAGCAGGGTGCAGTATATAATCAGTGAGGGCTCCTGTATATAATGAGCAGGGTGCAGTATATAATTAGTGAGGGCCCCTGTATATAATGAGCAGGGTGCAGTATATAATTAGTGAGGCTCCTGTATATAATGAGCAGGGTGCAGCATATAATTAGTGAGGGCTCCTGTATATAATGAGCAGGGTGCAGTATATAATTAGTGAGGCTCCTGTATATAATGAGCAGGGTGCAGTATATAATCAGTGAGGGCCCCTGTATATAATGAGCAGGGTGCAGTATATAATTAGTGAGGCCCCTGTATATAATGAGCAGGGTGCAGTATATAATCAGTGAGGGCCCCTGTATATAATGAGCAGGCTGCAGTATATAATTAGTGAGGGCCCCTGTATATAATGAGCAGGGTGCAGTATATAATTAGTGAGGGCCCCTGTATATAATGAGCAGGGTGCAGTATATAATTAGTGAGGCCCCTGTATATAATGAGCAGGGTGCAGTATATAATTAGTGAGGGCTCCTGTATATAATGAGCAGGGTGCAGTATATAATTACTGAGGGCTCCTGTATATAATGAGCAGGGTGCAGTATATAATTACTGAGGGCTCCTGTATATAATGAGCAGGGTGCAGTATATAATTACTGAGGGCTCCTGTATATAATGAGCAGGGTGCAGTATATAATTAGTGAGGGCTCCTGTATATAATGAGCAGGGTGCAGTATATAATTAGTGAGGGCTCCTGTATATAATGAGCAGGGTGCAGTATATAATTAGTGAGGGCCCTGTATATAATGAGCAGGGTGCAGTATATAATTACTAAGGGCTCCTGTATATAATGAGCAGGGTGCAGTATATAATTAGTGAGGGCTCCTGTATATAATGAGCAGGGTGCAGTATATAATTAGTGAGGCCCCTGTATATAATGAGCAGGGTGCAGTATATAATTAGTGAGGGCCCCTGTATATAATGAGCAGGGTGCAGTATATAATTAGTGAGGGCTCCTGTATATAATGAGCAGGGTGCAGTATATAATTACTGAGGGCTCCTGTATATAATGAGCAGGGTGCAGTATATAATTAGTGAGGGCTCCTGTATATAATGAGCAGGGTGCAGTATATAATTAGTGAGGGCTCCTGTATATAATGAGCAGGGTGCAGTATATAATTAGTGAGGGCCCCTGTATATAATGAGCAGGGTGCAGTATATAATTAGTGAGGGCTCCTGTATATAATGAGCAGGGTGCAGTATATAATTAGTGAGGGCCCCTGTATATAATGAGCAGGGTGCAGTATATAATTAGTGAGGGCCCCTGTATATAATGAGCAGGGTGCAGTATATAATTAGTGAGGGCTCCTGTATATAATGGGTTGGGTGCAGTATATAATTAGTGAGGGCCCCTGTATATAATGAGCAGGGTGCAGTATATAATTAGTGAGGGCTCCTGTATATAATGAGCAGGGTGCAGTATATAATTAGTGAGGGCCCCTGTATATAATGAGCAGGGTGCAGTATATAATCAGTGAGGCTCCTGTATATAATGAGCAGGGTGCAGTATATAATTAGTGAGGGCTCCTGTATATAATGAGCAGGGTGCAGTATATAATTAGTGAGGGCTCCTGTATATAATGAGCAGGGTGCAGTATATAATCAGTGAGGGCTCCTGTATATAATGAGCAGGGTGCAGTATATAATTAGTGAGGCCCCTGTATATAATGAGCAGGGTGCAGTATATAATTAGTGAGGGCCCCTGTATATAATGAGCAGGGTGCAGTATATAATTACTGAGGGCTCCTGTATATAATGAGCAGGGTGCAGTATATAATTACTGAGGGCTCCTGTATATAATGAGCAGGGTGCAGTATATAATTACTGAGGGCTCCTGTATATAATGAGCAGGGTGCAGTATATAATTAGTGAGGGCTCCTGTATATAATGAGCAGGGTGCAGTATATAATTAGTGAGGGCTCCTGTATATAATGAGCAGGGTGCAGTATATAATTAGTGAGGGCCCTGTATATAATGAGCAGGGTGCAGTATATAATTAGTGAGGGCTCCTGTATATAATGAGCAGGGTGCAGTATATAATTAGTGAGGGCTCCTGTATATAATGAGCAGGGTGCAGTATATAATCAGTGAGGGCTCCTGTATATAATGAGCAGGGTGCAGTATATAATTAGTGAGGGGTCCTGTATATAATGAGCAGGGTGCAGTATATAATTAGTGAGGGGTCCTGTATATAATGAGCAGGGTGCAGTATATAATTAGTGAGGGCTCCTGTATATAATGAGCAGGGTGCAGTATATAATTACTGAGGGCTCCTGTATATAATGAGCAGGGTGCAGTATATAATTAGTGAGGGCTCCTGTATATAATGAGCAGGGTGCAGTATATAATTAGTGAGGGCTCCTGTATATAATGAGCAGGGTGCAGTATATAATTAGTGAGGGCCCTGTATATAATGAGCAGGGTGCAGTATATAATTACTAAGGGCTCCTGTATATAATGAGCAGGGTGCAGTATATAATCAGTGAGGGCTCCTGTATATAATGAGCAGGGTGCAGTATATAATTAGTGAGGGCTCCTGTATATAATGAGCAGGGTGCAGTATATAATTAGTGAGGGCCCTGTATATAATGAGCAGGGTGCAGTATATAATTACTAAGGGCCCCTGTATATAATGAGCAGGGTGCAGTATATAATTAGTGAGGGCTCCTGTATATAATGAGCAGGGTGCAGTATATAATCAGTGAGGCCCCTGTATATAATGAGCAGGGTGCAGTATATAATTAGTGAGGGCCCCTGTATATAATGAGCAGGGTGCAGTATATAATTAGTGAGGCTCCTGTATATAATGAGCAGGGTGCAGTATATAATTAGTGAGGGCCCCTGTATATAATGAGCAGGGTGCAGTATATAATTAGTGAGGGCTCCTGTATATAATGGGTTGGGTGCAGTATATAATTAGTGAGGCTCCTGTATATAATGAGCAGGGTGCAGTATATAATTAGTGAGGGCTCCTGTATATAATGAGCAGGGTGCAGTATATAATTAGTGAGGGCTCCTGTATATAATGAGCAGGGTGCAGTATATAATTACTGAGGGCTCCTGTATATAATGAGCAGGGTGCAGTATATAATTACTGAGGGCTCCTGTATATAATGAGCAGGGTGCAGTATATAATTAGTGAGGGCTCCTGTATATAATGAGCAGGGTGCAGTATATAATTAGTGAGGGCTCCTGTATATAATGAGCAGGGTGCAGTATATAATTAGTGAGGGCCCTGTATATAATGAGCAGGGTGCAGTATATAATTACTAAGGGCTCCTGTATATAATGAGCAGGGTGCAGTATATAATTAGTGAGGGCTCCTGTATATAATGAGCAGGGTGCAATATATAATTAGTGAGGCCCCTGTATATAATGAGCAGGGTGCAGTATATAATTAGTGAGGGCCCCTGTATATAATGAGCAGGGTGCAGTATATAATTAGTGAGGGCTCCTGTATATAATGAGCAGGGTGCAGTATATAATTACTGAGGGCTCCTGTATATAATGAGCAGGGTGCAGTATATAATTAGTGAGGGCTCCTGTATATAATGAGCAGGGTGCAGTATATAATTAGTGAGGGCCCCTGTATATAATGAGCAGGGTGCAGTATATAATTAGTGAGGGCTCCTGTATATAATGAGCAGGGTGCAGTATATAATTAGTGAGGGCCCCTGTATATAATGAGCAGGGTGCAGTATATAATTAGTGAGGGCCCCTGTATATAATGAGCAGGGTGCAGTATATAATTAGTGAGGGCTCCTGTATATAATGGGTTGGGTGCAGTATATAATTAGTGAGGCTCCTGTATATAATGAGCAGGGTGCAGTATATAATTAGTGAGGGCTCCTGTATATAATGAGCAGGGTGCAGTATATAATTAGTGAGGGCTCCTGTATATAATGAGCAGGGTGCAGTATATAATTAGTGAGGGCTCCTGTATATAATGAGCAGGGTGCAGTATATAATTAGTGAGGGCTCCTGTATATAATGAGCAGGGTGCAGTATATAATTAGTGAGGGCTCCTGTATATAATGAGCAGGGTGCAGTATATAATTAGTGAGGGCCCCTGTATATAATGAGCAGGGTGCAGTATATAATTAGTGAGGGCTCCTGTATATAATGAGCAGGGTGCAGTATATAATTAGTGAGGCTCCTGTATATAATGAGCAGGGTGCAGTATATAATTAGTGAGGGCTCCTGTATATAATGAGCAGGGTGCAGTATATAATTAGTGAGGCTCCTGTATATAATGAGCAGGGTGCAGTATATAATTACTGAGGGCTCCTGTATATAATAGGTTGGGTGCAGTATATAATTGGGGGGTACGGTATTTAGTAAGTACCACAGTTTCGGGATTCGGCAGTGGTGACATCATTTTCTATTCCTCTTTTCTTGTAGTTTCATCACCACCGATATTAACGATGTGTCCGACCTCCAGCCCTAGACTCCAGAGCAGAGAGCCCGGTGAGGACTACTACTCTCATGATATTCTCATTGCGTCCTTCTTTGTTCCAACACTAATCCCATGGGTTGTGTGTGGAAATGACTCTCATCAGACGTGGCAGCTATGCTCTGGCAATGTATTGAAGGCTCCATACTCTTGATAGTCTCCATAATGCTATAGTCTCAAGTCTCCATGGGGCCGTAGTCTCTGTGACAATGGTGGTTCATGGGCGCCACTGACCCGTGTGCACAGGCGCTGGTCTCCTGGGGGTGAATTAGGGCCATTGTTTATTGTATCTCACCTCCTTGTGCTGTGTGAGCTGCTGCAAGGCTGTTCCCAGTTGCCCATCAGCCTGGGCTATCTAAGCTCTGCCGTTTCCTCACTTTCTTCCCTAGGTCTCTCTGGCTGGCTAAGAGTTATACTCCGTTTGTCTGCCTGTATGTGAATCTCTGCCTGATTCCTTAATCCTGACCCTCTGCCACCTAACCTGACTTGTGCCTGTTCACTGTACTGATCCTGTGCCTCCTGACCTGACTTGTGCCTGTTCACTGTACTGATCCTGTGCCTCCTGACCTGACTTGTGCCTGTTCACTGTACTGATCCTGTGCCTCCTGACCTGACCTTTGGACTGTTTTAATGATTTGCGTGAATTCTGCTTACCCTGACCTTGGCCTGTTATTAACTATGAGTTCCCTTCATGTCACAAGTATCTGTGACCCCCATGGGTCAACAGCCAACCACACCAGGACTTTTCCAAGAGGTAGCTGCCTGGTGTCTCCCTTGCAGTGAAGGCCAGATCCATATGGGTTAAAGGGTGAAAAGCAGGGAACTGTCAGGATGACACCCTCGGGACTAGCCCAAAGTCAACCCAGTTGTTTGGTAAAGTGGGTGTACAACCACTGTCTATAACAGGTTGCTCAGGTCCTGGATCCCGCTGACCCACCTCAAATGACCTTACTCAAAGTATGCCAGGAGCTGGCTCAACAGCGTGACTGCTCTGAGCGACTAATGGATTTTATGCACTATATGTCCACCCTCCTGTATGCTTTGAGGTCTGCTTCCTGTCCTGACCTTAGCCTGTCTACTGTATTGACCCTTTGCTGCTTTCCTGACCATGGATTAGTTTTGTGGAATCGCAGACCTCTGCCTGTTTACTGATTTAAGAGCATTGCCTGATCCCTCAGTGCTTTGCACTGGTGTCTCTAAGCCCTGTGGGTCAGCCTCCAACGACACTGGGACTATTCCAAGAGGTAGCAGCCTGGTGGTTCCCGTGCAGCAAAGACCAGATTCCTGTATAGGGGTTTTAGGGTGAAAACCAGGGGGCCATGCCACAGTATTGAAGGCTCCACAATCTCTATGATGCCATAGTCTCAAAGTATTCATATGCAGTATTATATTTGTGCAGTGTTATAAATTGTGTGGTATTATATGTTGTACGGTGTCATATTCTATTGTGTGATATGTTGTATATTGTTATAGGCTGAACTTTCCCATGTACATTTATATGTATCTTTGGTTGTTGTAGTGCCTGCAGCCATCCCACAGGTGCCCACCATAACCACGACGCTGGATGATGAAGAGGATTATGGGTTCAGTAGTGCACCCCCACTGCCTCTGGTGACATTTCATGGTAAATATAATCCTGGGAATGTGATTACTGGATGATGTCACCATCTGTAGACTGCATTACACTGAGGGTTAGCTGAGGATCCTGGGAATGTGATTACTGGATGATGTCACCATCGTAGACTGCATTACACTGAGGGTTAGCTGAGGTTCCTGGGAATGTGATTACTGGATTATGTCACCATCGTAGACTGCATTACACTGAGGGTTAGCTGAGGATCCTGGGAATGTGATTACTGGATGATGTCACCATCGTAGACTGCATTACACTGAGGGTTAGCTGAGGTTCCTGGGAATGTGATTACTGAATGATGTCACCATCGTAGACTGCATTACACTGAGGGTTAGCTGAGGATCCTGGGAATGTGATTACTGGATGATGTCACCATCGTAGACTGCATTACACTGAGGGTTAGCTGAGGATCCTGGGAATGTGATTACTGAATGATGTCACCATCGTAGACTGCATTACACTGAGGGTTAGCTGAGGATCCTGGGAATGTGATTACTGAATGATGTCACCATCGTAGACTGCATTACACTGAGGGTTAGCTGAGGATCCTGGGAATGTGATTACTGGATGATGTCACCATCGTAGACTGCATTACACTGAGGGTTAGCTGAGGATCCTGGGAATGTGATTACTGGATGATGTCACCATCGTAGACTGCATTACACTGAGGGTTAGCTGAGGTTCCTGGGAATGTGATTACTGGATGATGTCACCATCGTAGACTGCATTACACTGAGGGTTAGCTGAGGATCCTGGGAATGTGATTACTGGATGATGTCACCATCGTAGACTGCATTACACTGAGGGTTAGCTGAGGATCCTGGGAATGTGATTACTGAATGATGTCACCATCGTAGACTGCATTACACTGAGGGTTAGCTGAGGATCCTGGGAATGTGATTACTGGATGATGTCACCATCGTAGACTGCATTACACTGAGGGTTAGCTGAGGATCCTGGGAATGTGATTACTGGATGATGTCACCATCGTAGACTGCATTACACTGAGGGTTAGCTGAGGATCCTGGGAATGTGATTACTGGATGATGTCACCATCGTAGACTGCATTACACTGAGGATTAGCTGAGGGTCCTGGGAATGTGATTACTGGATGATGTCACCATCGTAGACTTCATTACACTGAGGGTTAGCTGAGGATCCTGGGAATGTGATTACTGGATGATGTCACCATCGTAGACTGCATTACACTGAGGATCCTGGGAATGTGATTACTGGATGATGTCACCATCGTAGACTGCATTACACTGAGGGTTAGCTGAGGATCCTGGGAATGTGAATACTGGATGATGTCACCATCGTAGACTGCATTACACTGAGGGTTAGCTGAGGATCCTGGGAATGTGATTACTGGATGATGTCACCATCTGTAGACTGCATTACACTGAGGGTTAGCTGAGGATCCTGGGAATGTGATTACTGAATGATGTCACCATCGTAGACTGCATTACACTGAGGGTTAGCTGAGGATCCTGGGAATGTGATTACTGGATGATGTCACCATCGTAGACTGCATTACACTGAGGGTTAGCTGAGGATCCTGGGAATGTGATTACTGGATGATGTCACCATCTGTAGACTGCATTACACTGAGGGTTAGCTGAGGGTCAGGTGAATGTGATTACTGGATGATGTCACCATCTGTAGACTGCATTACACTGAGGGTTAGCTGAGGATCCTGGGAATGTGATTACTGGATGATGTCACCATCGTAGACTGCATTACACTGAGGGTTAGCTGAGGATCCTGGGAATGTGATTACTGGATGATGTCACCATCTGTAGACTGCATTACACTGAGGGTTAGCTGAGGGTCAGGTGAATGTGATTACTGGATGATGTCACCATCTGTAGACTGCATTACACTGAGGGTTAGCTGAGGGTCCTGGGAATGTGATTACTGGATGATGTCACCATCGTAGACTGCATTACACTGAGGATTAGCTGAGGGTCAGGTGAATGTGATTACTGGATGATGTCACCATCTGTAGACTGCATTACACTGAGGGTTAGCTGAGGGTCCTGGGAATGTGATTACTGGATGATGTCACCATCGTAGACTGCATTACACTGAGGGTTAGCTAAGGATCCTGGGAATGTGAATACTGGATGATGTCACCATCGTAGACTGCATTACACTGAGGGTTAGCTGAGGTTCCTGGGAATGTGATTACTGAATGATGTCACCATCGTAGACTGCATTACACTGAGGGTTAGCTGAGGATCCTGGGAATGTGATTACTGGATGATGTCACCATCGTAGACTGCATTACACTGAGGATTAGCTGAGGTTCCTGGGAATGTGATTACTGGATTATGTCACCATCGTAGACTGCATTACACTGAGGGTTAGCTGAGGATCCTGGGAATGTGATTACTGGATGATGTCACCATCGTAGACTGCATTACACTGAGGGTTAGCTGAGGGTCCTGGGAATGTGATTACTGGATGATGTCACCATCGTAGACAGCATTACACTGAGGATCCTGGGAATGTGAATACTGGATGATGTCACCATCTGTAGACTGCATTACACTGAGGATTAGCTGAGGATCCTGGGAATGTGATTACTGGATGATGTCACCATCTGTAGACTGCATTACACTGAGGGTTAGCTGAGGGTCCTGGGAATGTGATTACTGGATGATGTCACCATCGTAGACTGCATTACACTGAGGATTAGCTGAGGATCCTGGGAATGTGATTACTGGATGATGTCACCATCGTAGACTGCATTACACTGAGGGTTAGCTGAGGGTCCTGTGAATGTGATTACTGGATGATGTCACCATCGTAGACTGCATTACACTGAGGGTTAGCTGAGGATCCTGGGAATGTGATTACTGGATGATGTCACCATCGTAGACTGCATTACACTGAGGGTTAGCTGAGGATCCTGGGAATGTGATTACTGGATGATGTCACCATCGTAGACTGCATTACACTGAGGGTTAGCTGAGGGTCCTGGGAATGTGATTACTGGATGATGTCACCATCGTAGACTGCATTACACTGAGGGTTAGCTGAGGATCCTGGGAATGTGATTACTGGATGATGTCACCATCGTAGACTGCATTACACTGAGGGTTAGCTGAGGATCCTGGGAATGTGATTACTGAATGATGTCACCATTGTAGACTGCATTACACTGAGGGTTAGCTGAGGGTCCTGGGAATGTGATTACTGGATGATGTCACCATCTGTAGACTGCATTACACTGAGGATTAGCTGAGGGTCCTGTGAATGTGATTACTGGATGATGTCACCATCTGTAGACTGCATTACACTGAGGGTTAGCTGAGGGTCCTGGGAATGTGATTACTGGATGATGTCACCATCGTAGACTGCATTACACTGAGGATTAGCTGAGGGTCCTGTGAATGTGATTACTGGATGATGTCACCATCGTAGACTGCATTACACTGAGGGTTAGCTGAGGATCCTGGGAATGTGATTACTGGATGATGTCACCATCGTAGACTGCATTACACTGAGGGTTAGCTGAGGGTCCTGGGAATGTGATTACTGGATTATGTCACCATCGTAGACTGCATTACACTGAGGGTTAGCTGAGGATCCTGGGAATGTGATTACTGGATGATGTCACCATCGTAGACTGCATTACACTGAGGATTAGCTGAGGATCCTGGGAATGTGATTACTGGATGATGTCACCATCGTAGACTGCATTACACTGAGGATTAGCTGAGGATCCTGGGAATGTGATTACTGGATGATGTCACCATCGTAGACTTCATTACACTGAGGGTTAGCTGAGGATCCTGGGAATGTGATTACTGGATGATGTCACCATCGTAGACTGCATTACACTGAGGGTTAGCTGAGGATCCTGGGAATGTGATTACTGGATGATGTCACCATCTGTAGACTGCATTACACTGAGGGTTAGCTGAGGATCCTGGGAATGTGATTACTGGATGATGTCACCATCGTAGACTGCATTACACTGAGGGTTAGCTGAGGATCCTGGGAATGTGATTACTGGATGATGTCACCATCTGTAGACTGCATTACACTGAGGGTTAGCTGAGGGTCAGGTGAATGTGATTACTGGATGATGTCACCATCTGTAGACTGCATTACACTGAGGGTTAGCTGAGGGTCCTGGGAATGTGATTACTGGATGATGTCACCATCGTAGACTGCATTACACTGAGGATTAGCTGAGGGTCAGGTGAATGTGATTACTGGATGATGTCACCATCTGTAGACTGCATTACACTGAGGGTTAGCTGAGGGTCCTGGGAATGTGATTACTGGATGATGTCACCATCGTAGACTGCATTACACTGAGGGTTAGCTGAGGGTCCTGGGAATGTGATTACTGAATGATGTCACCATCGTAGACTGCATTACACTGAGGGTTAGCTGAGGATCCTGGGAATGTGATTACTGGATGATGTCACCATCGTAGACTGCATTACACTGAGGGTTAGCTGAGGGTCCTGGGAATGTGATTACTGGATGATGTCACCATCGTAGACTGCATTACACTGAGGGTTAGCTGAGGGTCCTGGGAATGTGATTACTGGATGATGTCACCATCGTAGACTGCATTACACTGAGGGTTAGCTGAGGTTCCTGGGAATGTGATTACTGGATTATGTCACCATCGTAGACTGCATTACACTGAGGGTTAGCTGAGGATCCTGGGAATGTGATTACTGGATGATGTCACCATCGTAGACTGCATTACACTGAAGGTTAGCTGAGGGTCCTGGGAATGTGATTACTGGATGATGTCACCATCGTAGAATGCATTACACTGAGGATCCTGGGAATGTGAATACTGGATGATGTCACCATCGTAGACTGCATTACACTGAGGGTTAGCTGAGGATCCTGGGAATGTGATTACTGGATGATGTCACCATCGTAGACTGCATTACACTGAGGGTTAGCTGAGGGTCCTGGGAATGTGATTACTGGATGATGTCACCATCGTAGACAGCATTACACTGAGGATCCTGGGAATGTGAATACTGGATGATGTCACCATCTGTAGACTGCATTACACTGAGGATTAGCTGAGGATCCTGGGAATGTGATTACTGGATGATGTCACCATCTGTAGACTGCATTACACTGAGGGTTAGCTGAGGATCCTGGGAATGTGATTACTGGATGATGTCACCATCTGTAGACTTCATTACACTGAGGGTTAGCTGAGGGTCCTGTGAATGTGATTACTGGATGATGTCACCATCTGTAGACTGCATTACACTGAGGGTTAGCTGAGGATCCTGGGAATGTGAATACTGGATGATGTCACCATCGTAGACTGCATTACACTGAGGGTTAGCTGAGGGTCCTGGGAATGTGAATACTGGATGATGTCACCATCGTAGACTGCATTACACTGAGGGTTAGCTGAGGATCCTGGGAATGTGAATACTGGATGATGTCACCATCGTAGACTGCATTACACTGAGGATTAGCTGAGGATCCTGGGAATGTGATTACTGGATGATGTCACCATCTGTAGACTGCATTACACTGAGGGTTAGCTGAGGATCCTGGGAATGTGAATACTGGATGATGTCACCATCGTAGACTGCATTACACTGAGGGTTAGCTGAGGATCCTGGGAATGTGATTACTGGATGATGTCACCATCGTAGACTGCATTACACTGAGGGTTAGCTGAGGATCCTGGGAATGTGAATACTGGATGATGTCACCATCGTAGACTGCATTACACTGAGGGTTAGCTGAGGATCCTGGGAATGTGATTACTGGATTATGTCACCATCGTAGAATGCATTACACTGAGGATCCTGGGAATGTGAATACTGGATGATGTCACCATCGTAGACTGCATTACACTGAGGGTTAGCTGAGGATCCTGGGAATGTGAATACTGGATGATGTCACCATCGTAGACTGCATTACACTGAGGGTTAGCTGAGGATCCTGGGAATGTGATTACTGGATGATGTCACCATCGTAGACTGCATTACACTGAGGGTTAGCTGAGGGTCCTGGGAATGTGATTACTGGATGATGTCACCATCGTAGACTGCATTACACTGAGGGTTAGCTGAGGGTCCTGTGAATGTGATTACTGGATGATGTCACCATCGTAGACTGCATTACACTGAGGGTTAGCTGAGGATCCTGGGAATGTGATTACTGGATGATGTCACCATCGTAGACTGCATTACACTGAGGATTAGCTGAGGGTCCTGTGAATGTGATTACTGGATGATGTCACCATCGTAGACTGCATTACACTGAGGGTTAGCTGAGGATCCTGGGAATGTGAATACTGGATGATGTCACCATCGTAGACTGCATTACACTGAGGGTTAGCTGAGGATCCTGGGAATGTGATTACTGGATGATGTCACCATCGTAGACTGCATTACACTGAGGGTTAGCTGAGGATCCTGGGAATGTGATTACTGGATGATGTCACCATCTGTAGACTGCATTACACTGAGGGTTAGCTGAGGATCCTGGGAATGTGAATACTGGATGATGTCACCATCGTAGACTGCATTACACTGAGGATTAGCTGAGGTTCCTGGGAATGTGATTACTGGATGATGTCACCATCGTAGACTGCATTACACTGAGGGTTAGCTGAGGATCCTGGGAATGTGATTACTGGATGATGTCACCATTGTAGACTGCATTACACTGAGGATTAGCTGAGGATCCTGGGAATGTGATTAGTGGATGATGTCACCATCGTAGACTGCTTTACACTGAGGGTTAGCTGAGGGTCCTGGGAATGTGATTAGTGGATGATGTCACCATCTGTAGACTGCATTACACTGAGGATTAGCTGAGGGTCCTGTGAATGTGATTACTGGATGATGTCACCATCTGTAGACTGCATTACACTGAGGGTTAGCTAAGGATCCTGGGAATGTGATTACTGGATGATGTCACCATCGTAGACTGCATTACACTGAGGGTTAGCTAAGGATCCTGGGAATGTGATTACTGGATGATGTCACCATCTGTAGACTGCATTACACTGAGGGTTAGCTGAGGGTCCTGGGAATGTGATTACTGGATGATGTCACCATCATAGACTGCATTACACTGAGGATCCTGGGAATGTGAATACTGGATGATGTCACCATCGTAGACTGCATTACACTGAGGGTTAGCTGAGGGTCCTGGGAATGTGAATACTGGATGATGTCACCATCGTAGACTGCATTACACTGAGGGTTAGCTGAGGGTCCTGGGAATGTGATTACTGGATGATGTCACCATCTGTAGACTGCATTACACTGAGGGTTAGCTGAGGGTCCTGGGAATGTGATTACTGGATGATGTCACCATCTGTAGACTGCATTACACTGAGGGTTAGCTGAGGGTCCTGGGAATGTGATTACTGGATGATGTCACCATCGTAGACTGCATTACACTGAGGGTTAGCTGAGGGTCCTGGGAATGTGATTACTGGATGATGTCACCATCATAGACTGCATTACACTGAGGATCCTGGGAATGTGAATACTGGATGATGTCACCATCGTAGACTGCATTACACTGAGGGTTAGCTGAGGATCCTGGGAATGTGAATACTGGATGATGTCACCATCTGTAGACTGCATTACACTGAGGGTTAGCTGAGGATCCTGGGAATGTGAATACTGGATGATGTCACCATCGTAGACTGCATTACACTGAGGGTTAGCTGAGGATCCTGGGAATGTGATTACTGGATGATGTCACCATCTGTAGACTGCATTACACTGAGGGTTAGCTGAGGATCCTGGGAATGTGATTACTGGATGACGTCACCAACGTAGACAGCATTACACTGAGGGTTAGCTGAGGATCCTGGGAATGTGAATACTGGATGATGTCACCATCGTAGACTGCATTACACTGAGGGTTAGCTGAGGGTCCTGGGAATGTGAATACTGGATGATGTCACCATCGTAGACTGCATTACACTGAGGGTTAGCTGAGGATCCTGGGAATGTGAATACTGGATGATGTCACCATCTGTAGACTGCATTACACTGAGGGTTAGCTGAGGATCCTGGGAATGTGAATACTGGATGATGTCACCATCGTAGACTGCTTTACACTGAGGGTTAGCTGAGGGTCCTGGGAATGTGATTACTGGATGATGTCACCATCTGTAGACTGCATTACACTGAGGGTTAGCTAAGGATCCTGGGAATGTGATTACTGGATGATGTCACCATCGTAGACTGCATTACACTGAGGGTTAGCTGAGGATCCTGGGAATGTGATTACTGGATGATGTCACCATCTGTAGACTGCATTACACTGAGGGTTAGCTGAGGGTCCTGGGAATGTGAATACTGGATGATGTCACCATCGTAGACTGCATTACACTGAGGGTTAGCTGAGGATCCTGGGAATGTGATTAGTGGATGATGTCACCATCGTAGACTGCATTACACTGAGGGTTAGCTGAGGGTCCTCAGAATATCATTAGTGGATGATGTCACCATCTGTAGACTGCATTACACTGAGGGTTAGCTGAGGGTCCTCAGAATATCATTAGTGGATGACAGGGGCATACACAGATGTCAAGGCATAATACAATACAGCAAGTTTAGGGTTTTATAGGGAACGTTTTAAAGGATTTAGTTTGATTGATTTAATCCAAAGAAAGCGAGGTCTTAGGTAGGGACAGGACAAGGGTCACTTACAGTACTGTGTGTTACTTTGCTGCAGACAGCCTTTGACAATCATGTGCTTGCATTGCTATTTAAAGCTAGAGTACTCCTTTTTTTCTAATGTTCAGGAGCCAGCTAGTAGCCCAATGTACTGTATATCAAAAAAAATGAAAAAAGGCTGTTTTTTAAAGATTTTTAGCATTGTAGTTGCACTGGACACTGTTGGAAAGTTTCGAGTTTCTTTAATTTTGCAGTGTCACGTTCAGCATATATTTTTGCAGCAGACTGTCCGTGCAATGTTTTTTTTACATACATAGTTAATACGGTTGAAAAAAGACATAAGTCCATCACGATAAACCAAGGGTTAGGTGGGGATGCGAATCTTTTCAGCGTTTCCTCATGTAATAATAACTGTACATAGCCTGACCGGACATACTGTACTACGGCACACTCAGTGTCATATCTTTGCTGAAGACTCTGTCCCATTGCGCATTCTTTTCAACAAACCTGTTACAATGCTTTCTCATTTAAAAAGTTTTTCCACCCCAGTGTTCCTATCCTGGTGTATAGTAAATCAGGTTTCAAATTGACCATCATTAGAATAATGTATCGGGAAACTTTAGGTTTATTTTTTCATTAGATGAATTAAAGTGTGTTTTTAAGGGTCTTACTTTTTGCTGGACTTAACGTTCTCATTTAATAAGTGGACATAACCTGACTGGACGTATTTTATAGTCCCATCGGCAGTGTATATTTTTGCTGAAGATTATGACCAATAGTGCATTGTTTTCCAAAAAGCTGTTAAAAAGTTTCCTCAATTTTGCAGTATCACTGTCCGTATATATTTTCTGCTGCAGACTTTCCCACTGCACATTTTATTGTAAAAATACACAAATTCCATCCATCACAGACTAGAGTATCTGGGGTGTTGTTTGCATAGTCACTTACTGTTAAATTGTAGTGGACTTTATCCAGTTGCAAATTTTTTGCAACAAAACTAAAGTTTGGGATTAGCTGATGCCATTGCTGCCGGCTCAAAGACTGTCAGACAGTATGCACGCTCGGGTGGTGGCAGGAATGTTGTCAGCTGGTGGTGGTTTTCTGAGGGTATCTTCTTTGGCAATATTTCTCCACAGTGCTGGCCTATATTTAAAATTGTTTTAGAGAAATTCCATTAGTCAGACTAGTACACCTCACATGTTGTTCTGTCATTCACTGTAATATTGCAGATATCTCTGACCAGCTAAAAAAAAAATCTAAAATATTTTTCAAAATTGTTTAAACAAAATCCATTCATCTGCCCGACTAGTGTACCCTGACATGTTGTTATGTGTCACTCACTGTGATTCACTGTATGGGAATTTTGACCACACCATTGCAGTGTGCAAGCTCTGCAGGTAACAAATAGGATGTGGCCGTTAAAACACAAATGTAGGAACTACAACTCTCCTTCAGTTCATGAGGCGCCATCACCGGCTCACTTCTAATGTGTCTCTCTGTCATCACTGTAGTAGCCAGGCCACCTCCACACACAGTACAATGTCATTTTCATCATCAACAATATCATCATCCTTGTCCTCTGCACCATGGTCAGTCATCCATAACAAAAGTTGTGGGCAGGTAACAACAATACACACCCAGTGATCCACTTGTGTATAAACTGAACATCCACTTGGCCAAGTTCATGGCGGTGCAGTCGCTGCCGCACAACTTAGTGGATACCTCTGCATTTTGTCAACTGATCAATGGGGTTGCCTAGCTGCCATTGTTTCTCAAAAGAAGCCATCCCTGCCTTTTAATATCATGCGACGGAGAACGGAAAGGAAGGTGAAATTGTTGTATTACCAGGTTATGCTCTGCACCCAGCTTGCCACAGCTTTCCCCAAGCAGATGCCTGCCGCCCACATGTCTGATCAAAAGGCACCTCTCTGCCCCTGCTGAGTCACCGCTCTGCCACTGTATTTGCCAGCACTACTGCTACAATAAGAGTTTTTTCAAGTGCCACGTCAACCTGACACAGGTCATCAAATGGATAAACACCAGCTGAACAGCCAGGTTCAGTCCTACCTGGACTGTGCTCCTGCACATACCCTGTTCTCTGACCCCATGAACTTCTAGGCAGATTTGATCAGTTGCCAGAACTGGCCCAACTTGCTATTGGGGTCCAGCCTCCATTGTACTGTCAGAGAGGGTATTCAGTGCGGCAAATGGTGTCATCACACTCAAGAGGACAAAACTGTCCTCCACAAAATATTGCACAAAACATTACATTTGGGATGATGAATGAACTAGACATGGATCTGTGATGATTTTCATACACAATGAATAGAACTGCCATTTCTGACAGTTACTATTTATCACAGGCACAATGATGTCACTGTCTGCCTGTCCTTATTGTACTGCTGCTGTCACAGATACTACTACGCATACTACTACCCCTACACAGCTGGACATCTCCTTTCTTGTCTGTCAGGTTTCATACTGTACTGCTGCAGATATTACTGCCACTGCTGCTACCTCTACACAGCCGCACATCTCTTCCTGAAAAAGGAAATATTTCTGGACTGCTTGTTCAGAACAAGACATTGCTTCTTCCACTGCTGTCATGTATGCATAAACATGGGCAAGAATCTGCCCCCATTAGGCATAATTTTTGGACTGCTTGTTCAGAACAAGCCATCACTTTTTCCTATATTAATGTGTGCATAAACATAAACAGGCATCTGCAATACAGGATGATTTTAGAAGGTTTTTTTTATTTAAAAAAGCATAACAAGTCTGATGTGCAGTCTTAATAAACATGCTGTTTGTTAACTCCATCAACCATCTGTTTACCGATGGCCATATTTTCCAGCACATCCTTCATTAGATACCAGGAGGTTATCGAGAGGGAGCAATTTGTGGTTTTATCTCTTCTTCACTTGACCATTTACACATTTTTGCTGGATGTTTAGAGTCCTGACAATCCTTTGCCCACTTTTCAAACATACTGTGTCCATCCATGGCCACCAGCTCCTCTCTTACTTTTAAATATGGAGAGGGCTTCTTTGGGGGCTTCCTATGGATAGGTCCACAGGGTATGTATGACCCTTGTAGAAATTTAATTCATATTAAGGCAGGAGTGACTTTTAGCTGAAGACCAAATGCCTTCTGTAATTAGCAAGAAGTGATGGTTTTGTCTCACGTATGTTAACGTGGCCATCGTCTTTTTCCAGAAACCTGACCTTTAATAGGAATAAGACGGACTGTCTGCCTCTTGAGACCTTCATGGGGATGTAACACTGCACATTGCGGCTGCAGCATCAGTTGCTGATTGTGGGACAGCCATGTTTTATTCTGCACACTGATCATTTTAGTTATGAGGGGGAATTGTTTCACCGGTTCATTGATCCAGGGGGTTCAGTCCTTCTTCTCTAGTGTCAGCCATTATCTGCAGCGGTCTCTAGCAACTTCCATGTCGCCTTTAGTGCTCTCACACAGTAGTTAGACCCCTTTAGTACCCACACAGTAAAGCTCCCCGTTAGTGCCCCCACACAATAATACTCCCCCTTTGTGCCCCCCTTACATTAGTGCCTGCCCTGTGGTGTAAATAAATAAAAAAAATATAGTAATAATCACCTAGCCCCATTCCCCCGATGAACAGAGCACATCCCGTTTCGCCAGCAGGCACGATAGAGTGACGTTATAGTGGCTGAAGACAGGCTGGGGGAATGATCCTTGGCCGATGTGCTCTTCTACTCAGCAGGTGTGATGATGTCACTGCATTGCACCTGCTGGGGAGAGCGCAGGCTGGGGAAGGAGGTCCGGGCCTTCATGTATGAGAGACATTCATTACAGCCTGCGCTGAGGTCAGTTACTTTCAGTCTTTCCGGTGCACTGACAACAGGTGACTGCAGACAGAAAGCTCTGAGGCAAATTTACCAATGCGATTGAACCTACACCATGTTGCTGAAGAAGGAACGTGGCTTAATATGGGCCAAAATTTTGTCAGACCAACCAGTAGTTGGGATAGAGTTACACAAAAGTGCCTGCACCTAATGTATCGTCCACCAACCTCCACTGTGATAATCGGTGGCCGTCTGCCTACATTCACACAGTATAACTATTAGACAGTATTAGTAGGGCGGTATTACACATGCGGCTTCAGCTGTGGGCACTGCACCATGGATGGTCACACCTCTACCCTGCAACTGGAATGGCAGCGAGTCCCTGTGCAGCCGATTAACGGTAGCTGAACCTCAATATAAAAACTGAGCAGAAAGTTAGAGGAATTTCCCTCCAACCATAAGGCCACATGGCGCGGCCTTGCCGTGGTTGGGAGGCGTCACAGCAATGCAGACCACGGGAGATTATATTAGCTGATTAGAATTGTATATTTGATATTCGTAGTGTACAGTGGTAACCCGTAAAACCACGCGAATAAACACGTTGGTTCTAATCCCCTGCGGCTGCACGGCCATGTGGTATTCTCACCCAAACATCACCCACGTCCGAGCCTCTGCGTGGCCCAGGAGGGTGAAAAGAGGAGGCTGAAGCTCTAGGCAGCCGAGTACGTCTCTGAATTTTATGTTTTTGAATCTTTGATGAAAATCTTACAAAAATACTTTCTAGATTCCTTCCGAAATCCAGAAGAAAAAGAGACTCAAGGAGCAGCAATGGATGGACGCAGGGACTTGAACCAGCTCAGGAGGCCACGTAAGATGCTCAGTCATACACATGTGTGTGGTGGATAGAGGTGTGAGTGTGTGTAAGTGTGGTGGGGTATGTGCATGTACGTGTGTGTATATAGGTGTGTCTATAAGTGGGCAGCGCTGGTGTACGAGTGTGTTTGCGGTAGTGCCGTAGCATTTTGGGGTCATTTAGAATCAAAGCTCTCCGCTGTAAAGGGGTCTCTGGTGCAAAGTGTCCAATAAACAGCATAGAAGCGATGGCTTTATTCAGCTTTTAAATAACTGGAGCTATTTTCATGTTCCCATCTTTCTGCTTTTCCTGGATCTTGACAACTTTGCTTCTTTGTTTGTTGCAGAGTTTTTGGGGACTTTTGTTTTTGCTGTTTTTTCAGCTAAGACGTCTCCAGAAAACAAATGTCATGAAAGTCCATAAAAATTGCCAAAAACATTATGTGTGAAGGAGGCCTAAAAGGGGTTTCTAGGCATGAGATATATAAAGAAGGACGTATGTATGTGTGTATGTTCCGCGATCACTCAAAAACCCAACCATCGATTTCAACGACACTTGGTATACACATCCCTTGCTACCTGGAAAGAAATCTTGTGGAGGTCACAGCTCTCTAGGACGTTCCTGAGATATTCCCAATACAAGCCTGCAAGTCTTTCTTTTCATATCCCACCTGCCATACACACGGTCACATGACCCTTATCAGCCAATAGAAGCTCGCAGGCCCTTATTCTCCACATACACACAGTTTTACCCCAGGTTTCCATAACAACCCAGCTATTTTTCTTCACTGCTGTAGGAGAGCTTTAGGCTATGGCTACAGGACGACAATAAGTCGCACGACAAATAGGGCACAACTACGCTGCTACGTGACAATTTTTTATAATGATAGTCTATGGTGTTGCACTGCGACATGTGACTTGCTGCGACTGCGACGCAGTTGGATGAATTTTTTGCAACTGTCGTGTTGCAGTCGCAGCAAGTCACATGTTGTAGTGCGACACCATAGACTATCATTATAAAAATTGTTGAGACAAAATGTCGCACCACACATGTCGTCGTGTAGCCCTAGCATTAAAGGGGCAGGGCGCTGTGAAGGTCACTGTTAAAGGGTCGGGCGCTGTGGAGGTCACTGTTAAAGGGGCGGGCACTGTGGAGGTCACTGTTAAAGAGGCGTTCACTGTGGCTCTTACTGATAAGGGGGCGGGTGCTGTGGAGGTCACTGTTAAAGAGGCGTTCACTGTGGATGTTACTGTTAAGGGGGCAGGCCGTTATAGAGGTCATTGTTAAAGGGACGGACATTGTCGAGGTCACTGTTAAGGGGGCAGGGGCCACTATTAAAGGGGCAACTGCTGTGAAGGATACTGTGAGGTCACTGTTAAGGCAGCGGGGTACTGTGGAGGTCACTGTTAAGGGGGCGGGCCCCTGAGGAGGTGACTGTCAAGGGAGTGGGGTGCCGAGTCCTTCTGCTAGTTAAATATATAATCGGGATAGGTCATCGATATCTGATTGGTGAAGGTCCAACTACTGTTCACCTGATCATCACTACTCACCACCATGTTCACCAAAATCATTATCACTCACCTCCATGTTCACCCGATCATCATCACTCACCTCCATGTTCACCCGATCATCATCACTCACCTCCATGTTCACCCGATCATTATCACTCACCTCCATGTTCACCCGATCATTATCACTCACCTCCATGTTCACCCGATCATTATCACTCACCTCCATGTTCACCCGATCATTATCACTCACCTCCATGTTCACCCGATCATTATCACTCACCTCCATGTTCACCCGATCATCACCAATGTCCCTTCCATTCCTGTCTGTAGGGTCAGCATGCTCAAGGCGCTCATCCAGCACATCATCAGAGGAGCAGAACTGGTATGAAAATTACAGACAAAAAGTCGGTGAGTGTTTCATGTCAGGAATAGGGTTTGACTATTATGAGTTAGTTGTGTGACAAATTTTGTTGAGAAAGCCGATGTGTAAACTCTCAGAAGTAGTGGTTTTCCGGGTTTTCAATATTGATTACCTATCCTCAGAATAGGTCTTCATTATCAGATCGGCGGGGGTCTGACACCTGGCACCCCCACTGATCAGCTATTTGAAGAGTAGTGTTGATCACGAATATTCGAATTTCAAATTTTTATCGCGAATATAGGTACTTCAAAAATTCGCGAATATTTCGAATATAGTTATATATATTCGTAATTTCGAATATTCAAATTTTTTTCAATTTTTTTTTTTTTTTTATCAGTACACATGATCCCTCACTGCTTCTAGCTTGTGGGCCAATAAGAAGGCTGCAATATACTTGACTTTAGGAGTAGTAGTGTTTGCGAATTTTGCTCTATATTCGTTATAGCAATATAGAGAATATTCGAAAAAAAAAATCGAATATAGAGCAATTTAGCTAATATAGTGCTATAATCTTCTTTGTCTAATAGTTGTAAGTTGAAAAATTCGCAATAAAAAATTAGAATCCGAAAATGAGAATTTCAAAAATTCGCATATTACACAATCATTACATTTCCGATTTTTCGAATTTGCGAATTTTCGACGAATATTCTACAAAATATTCGCGAAATATCTCGAATTCGAATATGACCCCTGCCGCTCATCACTATTGAAGAGACGTGGTGCTCCAGTTATCGCCACAGACCAAGCACCATTGCAGACCAAGCGCCATTTCAAAGGTCTCTTCAAACAGCTGATAGTTAGGGATGCCGGGATCAGACCCATGCCAATCTGATATTCAAAATCAAAAACTTGCACAACCCCTTTTATAAATCCTCTCGAGGGATCGAACTTGGTTATGTCCTATGAGCAGTCTAACCTAGAATAGGTAACTGGGGACCAGTGGCTAGACAACAATCAATTGGACATTTATGGCGTATATTAAAAATGGATATTAAAAACACCTGTTATGTAAAAACACTAGTAATAATTTTGTCACTTCCATTTCAGGCCACCAGAATTGGCTGCACCCACCACAACCTTATGAAGGATCCTCTGAGTATGATGATGTCAGTTCTGTTGCTTCCAATTGATATAAAGTGCGGTAAGTGAGAAATAGTGAATGTCAGGTTAAGTATGATCCCTCACATCAAGAGAAGTGCAGGTCACTACCACCATTATGTCTTCTCTTCTAGATTAATCGACTGCCCCTCTGTTGGGCAGCCTATAGACATTGGGAGATGAGAATTTCTGTTTGAATCTTGTAGTTTTCCTTAGAGGTGAGTTAGGAGTGAAGTCACAAGTCTCAATAACTGTGGCTATTAAACAATCATATATTACACCCACACACCAATCTGAGGAAACCCTAAAACAACATTCAAGAGCAATACAAAGAAAATTACATCTCCACCAAACCAACACCATGACGCCCTCCAAGACAACTGGGAATATTTGGTTCCAATATTTCAAGGATCTTTACAAAGACATCTCAAAACAAGAACAAAAAAAAACAGAACAAAAAACGTTGTAGGATATGGAAGAAAAACTCTCTGGGTATACAAACCACACTGCAGAAGACAACAGGGGGAATCTCAGCCTCCCAGACATCATATAAAATACAGCCTGACAAAAATACAGGCTGCAATTGCAATACTGTTAAATAGTGTGCAGAGTGCAGACAACGTCCCTCAGATCTGTGTCAGCAGCAACCTGAGGAAATAAGAAGATCCTCAGCTTCCTCATTCTGCCCAATGTCCTCAGTACAAGTCAAGCAGGCCTCATGACAAACCACCACACCACATCTAAACCCTGCAGATCCTCATCAAAAGCCAAATGTAAACCACTGCACTACTGACCACAGCTACACTTTGCACAGCCACATCAATGACCACATCTACACCATGGACCACATCTACACATTGCACAGCCACATAAATAGCCACATCCAAACCACTGTACCATGGACCACATCTACACCCTGCAAAGCCTCATCAAGAGCCATGCCCATAATACAAAGCATGGAAATATCTGCACTTGTTTCATAGACTTAAAGAAAGCCTTTGACTCAGTGTAGCACCTGGACCTATTCATTAAAGTGCTGGAGAATGGAATAGAAAACCTATGATGTCAACAGAAGCTTCTACACTAAGAACCGATGCAGCATAAGGATAAATGGGAGGAGAGCGCAAAGCAGTGGAGTCAGAAAGAGCTGCAGTCTAGACCAGTCCAGTGCTGTTTAACATCTCCATCAATGAGCTGGTGGCGGCTCTGGAGTCCGTCTTAGCACCAGGTCACACCATTTATGACACTCATGTGAAATTCCTGCTGTATGCAGACGACCTCCTGCTGCTATCACCAACCAAGTAGGGTCTCCAACACAATCTTAGAGAAATTCAGCATCACATGGGCTTTGCCTATCAGTCCAAAGAAAACCAACATCATGGTGTTCCAGAAGAGAAATTCAAAAATGAGCCAGGCATCCTTCCTGATAAACAACTGCCCACTTACAACAACCAACAGGTACACCTACCTTGGCCTAGAAATCAGCCAATGAGAAAGTTATAAACAGACTGTAGAGATGCTAAATACAAGGCGTGCAAAACCTTCTATGCCATCAGAAGGTGTCTGTACCATCTCAAAGCACCAGTGACTGTCTGGCTGGAAGAAGCTCGGTCATTATTTATATTTCTATAAATAAATGGGACAGGCAAATATAAGAAACTTTGTAATATCTCTTATCAGAGATTGATGCCTCCCTCTCCTCTTCTCAGACTCGTCCCCTGCTGCCACTCCTCTTCATGAACTTTCTATTCACTGCTCAAATCCATCTTACTGAAGAAGGGCTGCCTGCTCACTGAAGGATCAGATTACATAGAAGTCTATGGAGAGTGGAGTAGAAGGAGGGAAGGACTGCTGTAGACAGGCAGAGAGATTGCTGCTGCTTTGTAAGTTATTTTTTGTCTCAATTTCTGGGTTTAGAGCTAAACTGCTCAGCACAGCTAAAGTTACACTGTAAAGAGGTGGTCTAGAGTAGGTGGTCCAGAAGAGGTACGTGTATCCCAAAAGGCACGTGCCGCAGGGTGAGGGGGTAGGCGGGACTGCCCTAGCATTTAGCAATCATTCATTGCCGGTTGATAGGGAGTCTCAACATTCAACTGTATTGCGGTTCTTAGGACAGCAATACAATTAAATGCCTCGATGGAGCATCTTATCCGATATCTCCCTGCAACGCAGTTCTCTCTTATAGGCCACAGGTTACTAACTTATCAGAGGCCAGCGCAGGCCGAACATTGACTTTATCATCATAGTGTTCGCCTGAGCAGGTCTGCAAGCATCTCGGGACGCTGTCCGGAAGAGGCCTATGTCCTGCACTGCATGGTGGTGAGGCTTTGAGTTTGTTATTTTTGTTTGGCGCCTTTGGGCAGCAATATTCGGCCATTATATTTGGGGCACTAGTACCACTGCCAGAACTATTAGGTGGCATTTGTTCTACTAGGACACATTATGATGGGTGTTGTTATTACTACTAGGGCACACTTTAGGGGATATTAGTACTACTGGGGGCACACTGTGAGGGCTTTAATACTACTGGGGGCATTACTGTGGCTTTATCTGGGGGTACTATCTCTCTTTGGGGAGAGAGCGCCTTAGTCAACATGAGGAGACTTATAGGCCATACACTGTCGGGTGGTAATAATTCAATTAAGAATTATTAATTATGGTCATAAAAATAATTAACCATAAAAAAATTTAATTTATAAAATTTGTCATAAATTCTTAAAATCATGACCTGGTGAATTGTAGACAACCTAATTGATACAATTCACATCTGAGTCCGACTATTTCCTCAGATAAATAAGTTCTTTTTGACGTGAGATGACGTTAATGATAAAATGTAGTTCTGCATTATACAATAATACAAAGGTATTATAAAAAAATATGCAGATTTATTGGTTACAAGGTTATAAACATATATAAGTAAATAAACACAATGATACATGCAAATGAATATATATAGCGTTAATATAAAGCATTACAAGCTTAACAATACATGTGAGTGGAAATAACTTGTCACATTATAACCAAGCTATTATTAGGTTAGGACATCAAAGTAGGAACATAAGTTATATACATTACTTCTGTTCAGAGAAAACCTCATGATATCAAGATGGGCATGTCTAATCCTAGACATCAATATAGAATGCTACATACATTCTGCCCCCTCTAACCAACTACACATCACATGACTTCAAGATGGGCACTTCCATCCAAGGATATAACTTAGAAGAGATAACTGTATCCTTCCGCCCCATCCTGGACTATTTTCACATATATAACTTTGGTAAGACTGTTAAGACAAATAACAGGGATCTAGGATCTTAAATGGGAAGGACTTGAAATAAGTCTTTCCTGTGGGAATCCATCACTTAGACTGGCGAAGAATGTTCTATCAATATATATATATATAAGCAATCATTTAATGCTTTGCTAGATTATGAGTCTAGATTCTTCTGCAGGTAGAATGAAGCCTCACAATATCCTAAGACTACATCTCAATATGGAGATGATCAATTAATTTAATCATTTATTTATTCGCCAATCTAGATGGTATAATTTCACCCACTCTATCAAATTAGTCTTAATAAAATGAAATATCATTTTCTGTGTCTCTTACCAAGTCCTAGTAGGAATCTCACTTCTGCTCCTAGGAAAGCTGGGTGGTCCATCATAGCGCATCTCACCATGGCTTTCATCTAGATAGACCCCTCTAGAGAGATCAACTTCTCAACTTCTCTTCTTCTCTTTTTTTTTCTCTCTCCCCTCTCCTCTTTCTGCCTCCTGCCCATTGTCAGATGGGCGTGACCATTGATAAAAATGTGACATCATAACCCTACCCAGAATGCACTTTTGCTACTGTTGTAATGTCACCTACAGATACCTAGGTGGCACTGCTGTATAAGCTATCTGCATCATAGCATAAAGGGTTAACTTATGTAAGTCTGAATATACATTTTGACCTTAAAAGCTTTAATTCAAAGCCACAGGGATTAATTCTGACACTTGTAGCAATTAGAGACAGACCTCTAGGCGTCTCTCTGAACGTTTCTCACACTTAATTTATGGATCGTAAATGGCTTTGTTTTCTCACAGAGATATCAGTACCTCCTCTGTCATACCAAAGATGTGATTGTTACAAAACACACATCTTCACAGACACTCTTTTAGAGACAGATACTATTCTAATGAGAAATATATACAATATACTGGATACATGTTGTCTTCGTAACATATAACAATATAATATAAACAAATATATATATATATATATATGTCCTACTGATTGTCTTATGCTAAGGACTAACTGTAACGGAACGCCTAGCACCCCGACCGGGTACCTCCGTTGAATGCATGCTCCTAGTGCTTTCCGAGGACTCCAATGCTCATTATTAGGTGAATGGCACTCAGACAACATGAATACAATAAAATGAGCTAACTGGGTACCCTCACATAACATACAATACAATTACACAGACAGATGGTTCTGTCACACATCTCAAAACCCCACATGTCCCCATATGGCTTGGATCTGAGCGCTCAGATGCCACAAACACAGTCAAATCACCATGGGGTTTAAGTTTTGCATGGGCTGATGAGAGGGCCCATAATCCTGGGGCAAGAGGCTGGTAGCCAGGCCCCTCCAAAACCCAGTGGCGAGGTTGGTTTCGCCACATATCTCCCCCTCCCAGGGAAGACTAACCAGACACCTGACCTCACGGTCAGTACCTGAGTTAGTCTGGCAGTCCACCCACAACCCAATACTGGACCTGTTGAATTTTGGGGCCTGGCTCTGTTCTGAATGTCCCCAGCTGTTGAGGGGGCATCTGCTACTCCTTGCTTCCTTGTTGCTCTCTAGCTTGGAGCTGTAGGTACTTGGTGGGCAGAGGCCGACTGCACTCTGCCCCGATGCCAGCTCTTCCGCTGGGGTAGCCTGTGGGAAGTCCGGCTCTGGAGAAGAGGATGGGGGGGGCAGAGGCTGACTGTGCTCTGCCCAGATGCCAGCTCTTCTACTGGGATGTTGTCAGGGAATCCTATCCCCAGGACCTTGTTGCAGATCGGCTGTGGAGAGGAGGAATCGCTTACCTCCTCCTCCTGGCATTCCTGCAGGGTTGGTGGGGGATCTGAACCGGCCGTCCAGCATCCCGGTAGGCCTGGTGCAGAGACCGCGGTCCCATCTGCACCATCGGAGTTAGGGGTGCTGTCCCCCTGTGGTTGGGGAGAGAGATCGGTTGTCTCTTCTCTCTTTACAACACACTGCCGCTGGGGAATGGAGACGATGCTCTCCTCTCCCTGCAAAACATAGTGCCGCTGGGGAGCAGGACAAACTGTCCCTACTCCCTGAAACTCCGGCTGCCGTTGGGGATCTGGACCGACTGCCCAGCATCCCTGTAGGGCCGGTGGAGAGATCTCAGTCCCATCTCCACCTGCCATATGGGTTTCCCCCCAGGACCAGTCTATGAGGTCCCCTACCTCTGTAGCTGGTACTGAAGCAGGGGATACTTCAGTTGGTCTTCCCGGAACACCTCCACAATATCCTTCCAGCTGAAGGGCTCTGGACCTGGGTCTGACACTCTGCTCTCTCGCTGAGCCCTCTCAATGGAGTGGAAGAGATCTCGGTAGTCCTGCTCTAGTTCCCACTCCAGGGTTGCTAGGTGAGACAGGTCTTTCTCTACCTCATGGGGGTCATCCCAATCCAGCCTAGCCTCCCTCTCGTAGAAGATGTTCTGAAGTCTGGACTGTGCTGGGCTCCCGAAGTCAGGCTCTGCAAAGGACTCCCATAACAAGCCCGGACCATAAAACTCCTCTCCCTCTGGCTTGTCATGCTCAGCTGCCCAGGGGGAATGTTGAATGACATGCCACCTTAGGGCCTGGTAAGCATCCTCTAGGCAAAGCTCCTTACATACCAGGCTCTGGAGCATTGTTACCCAGTCATCCAGGGGCTGCTCTCCCAAGAGACCCATCCGCATCGCCACACGCTTCTGTAGCTGCTGCTCATAACTGGGGAGACTCTCACCTCGCCGCCGCTGGGCATTTTCCAGGGCATCATAGCAGACTTCCTTTCTGTCTGCATCCCTGTAGTCTGCGGCTGCCTCCTCGTCATAGAACGCTGTCCGAAGACTAGTTGATTCCATCCTATTGCTGTAGCCAGGGGCGCTGTACGGATACTAGCGTTGCCCTCAATATACTCCACGAACGGTGTCTCCGAGCTGCTTCTCCTCACACTAGGACGCCATCCCACTGCTTGCCACCAAATGTAACGGAACTCCTAGCACCCCGACCGGGTACCTCCGTTGAATGGATGCTCCTAGTGCTTTCCGAGGACTCCAAGCACTCCACTTGACACCGTACGCACTGCAGACCCCACAAACCGCCGAAGCTTGGTTGAGGTCTCACCGTCTCCTACCCACCCTGGACCTACGACAAGGCTCCAGTGGGTGAACCTCTCCTAAAACCAGAGAGCAGGAACAGCTCTTAAAAGAGCTAGTAGTTATAGCCAGGGGAGTATAGCAAATCTCCCAGCGTATAGCAATCCCCAGCGTCGATTAGTTACCCAAACATCAACCTCAACATGATGAAGGATAAAACAGGAACACTTTATTGAGGGCTACCCGCCTGTATTTATGCAGGTCCCCATCTGGTGGACACGCCCCTAGGGTACCAGAATGAAGACTATGACACAGGACAGATATGCAGCACTGCAGGATAGACAGACACAATACATCCCCACAATGCATCATGGTTTCCTCCTCTCTGCCCTGGAGACACCCGAGGAGCAATTCAATTATCTCTCAGGACAAAAGGGAATGGCCAATACACATGTGGGGACAATGGAACAGACATCACTTACTCAAACATACAATGTCCCACCCTTTACAATACACATAGACATTTAACACATTCCCAGACAGCTCAAGTCTGAGTGCATATTATTAGGTGAATGGCACTCAGACAACATGAATACAATAAAATGAGCTAACTGGGTACCCTCACATAACATACAATACAATTACACAGACAGATGGTTCTGTCACACATCTCAAAACCCCACATGTCCCCATATGGCTTGGATCTGAGCGCTCAGATGCCACAAACACAGTCAAATCGCCATGGGGTTTAAGTTTTGCATGGGCTGATGAGAGGGCCCATAATCCTGGGGCAAGAGGCTGGTAGCCAGGCCCCTCCAAAACCCAGTGGCGAGGTTGGTTTCGCCACACTAACTAAGGCTCAATAAATGAATACATACATATTATATTTTTTGCTTCATTAATAAATGCCTAATTGTATAGGTAACTATCACCAGCTGCATAGAGCTCATCTTTATCTCACGTCATAAATTTAAAAGTAGACAAGGAGGCCTCTTCTCAGACTGGTACATTCATGAGAAGAATAACACTAAAGCTTTGTGGGACCTTAATTTGGCCTACTCAAGACATACAAAATTGCAACTATAGTCGAGCATGGCTCTTAAAGGCAATGAACATCCATCTTGACTAGAATGAATTGGATATCAATGCATTTACCTATGAAAAGGCACAACAACACGCTCCTGTAAAATTCCTGGAAGAAAGGGATGAAAATGAGCTCAACAAGCTGCGCCTTTAATGCCACCAGATTAAAGGCAGCTATCCTATTAGTCAATGTTTGATCCTTTAAATAGGCCTTGAGACATGACTCGGATAATGGCTTTATTACTACTGGGGAACTATGGGGAACATTATTGCTACTATGGGCACTATGAAGGCATTATTACTTCTGGGGCACAAAGCAGGGCATTATTACTATTGGGGCTCCTTTTTCAAACCTATTTTGGCAAGTGACTGAATTTATCTGATTGAGTTCCAAATATCATAGTACGAGCACCCAGGTGAGCATCAATCCTGTTTATGAGCCTGATCGTCTTCCTACCTTAGAGACACAATCTTTGCAGGTGAAATATATGGGGATAATATGGAATTAAAAAATGCCTTAAAATGTGAAAATTGTCACAAATTCCGTGGCAGCAAAAAGGTTTAACATTAGACTCCAGTGATGAGAAGCCAATCGGGAAAAGGAGGAAGCATCTTTTTTTCCTTTGCTTAGTTTTGGTGAGAACTGCAGTATCTTCAGTCTTGTAATTTGAGAGATCTCTTCATAGGTTTTAAAGGGCGATGATTCTGGAAAGGAATTTATAAAGACAAAGAACAACTGGCATTAATCGTTTCTCCAGACCTGGGGGGTCCCAGCAACATTAGCTAGTGAATGCAACATGCTAGAAGATGTCTCTATGTCCTGGGACCTATATGCAACTCTGACCATTTGAAGTCACAGTGCAGGAGGTGAACTTTAGAGAGAGGGACACAGATGACATCTACATTGATCACCATTGTCCAGGAAGATCAGCTACAGAATACAAGATGCTGGAAGATGTCTCTAAGAATCCAGAACTTCATCCCAGGATCCACAGGAAGCTCACACTACTTAAGAGGTCCTAGTGCTGGAGGCGCATACATGACATCTGCATGGGGGGTGCTTGGAGAAGACCACAATATCAAGGAAGACCAGACAGAAAATAGACAATGTTTGCTGTGAGATGTCTCTAAGAAGTCTAAAACGTTAACTAGGACCTACAGGAAACTCTCACCACTACTGAGGTCACAGTGCAGAAGTCAACCACTAGAGACAGGGTTACGCATTACATCTAACACTGTGGGTGCCAAGGGGAGACCTCCACTGTCAAGAAAAGGACATAAGGTAATTACTAAAGATTACCTATGAACACATAGGACAGAGCAGGACTTCTGGAACAATGTGGAAAGACCAGAAGTACTTGTAGTGAAGGGAATCCTGGTAGAGATAGAGTTATGTGGTCACAGAATTAGAAGACGCGGTAACCACAGACATTTCACCAGTGTAAAGAAGCTGGGAATATTCTCCTTGGAGAAACGAAGATGTCTCTTATTTAAGATGGTACTATTACACTGAAGAAAATGGCAGATCTGTGAAAATTTTGTGTAAAAGATGAAATTATTATGTTTACATTGTAATTGTGGCTGTAGAACCACATACCTCCTCATAAAGATATTTTCTAGTGACCATGTATCTGTTTTCTCTCCAGATGGACCACTCTGAAGGATCAGCTTACTATTCACTGAAGCCTTCTATCCAGACTAACTCCTGAGACCACAGCTCGCTGTTACCTGAAGACTTCTCTACAGACGGACCACTCTCAGGTCACAGCTCACTGTTATCTGAAGCCTTCGCTCCCCACTGACCACTCACAGGTCACAGCTCACTGTTATCTGAAGCTTTCTCTACAGACGGACCACTCTCAGGTCACAGCTCACTGTTATCTGAAGCCTACTCTACAGATGGACCACTCTCCGGTCACAGCTCACTGTTATCTGAAGCCTACTCTATAGAAGGACCACTCTCAGGTCACAGCTCACTGTTATCTGAAGCTTTCTCTACAGACGGACCATTCACAGGTCACAGCTCGCTGTTATCTAAAGCCTACTCTACAGAAAGACCACTCTCAGGTCACAGCTCACTGTTATCTGAAGCTTTCTCTACAGACAGACCACTCACAGGTCACAGCTCACTGTTATCTGAAGCTTTCTCTACAGAAGGACCACTCTCAGGTCACAGCTCACTGTTATCTGAAGCTTTCTCTCCACACTGACCACTCTCAGGTCACAGCTCACTGTTATCTGAAGCCTTCTCTCCACACTGACCACTCTCAGGTCACAGCTCACTGTTATCTGAAGCTTTCTCTACAGACAGACCACTCTCAGGTCACAGCTCACTGTTATCTGAAGCCTACTCTACAAAAGGACCACTCTCAGGTCACAGCTCACTGTTATCTGAAGCTTTCTCTACAGACGGACCACTCTCAGGTCACAGCTCACTGTTATCTGAAGCCTACTCTACAGAAAGACCACTCTCAGGTCACAGCTCACTGTTATATGAAGCTTTCTCTACAGACAGACCACTCTCAGGTCACAGCTTACCGTTATCTGAAGCTTTCTCTACAGACAGACCACTCACAGGTCACAGCTCACTGTTATCTGAAGCTTTCTCTCCACACTGACCACTCTCAGGTCACAGCTCACTGTTATCTGAAGCTTTCTCTCCACACTGACCACTCACAGGTCACAGCTCACTGTTATCTGAAGCCTACTCTACAGAAAGACCACTCTCAGGTCACAGCTCACTGTTATCTGAAGCTTTCTCTCCACACTGACCACTCTCAGGTCACAGCTCACTGTTATCTGAAGCTTTCTCTCCACACTGACCACTCACAGGTCACAGCTCACTGTTATCTGAAGCCTACTCTACAGAAGGACCACTCTCAGGTCACAGCTCACTGTTATCTGAAGCTTTCTCTACAGAAGGACCACTCTCAGGTCACAGCTCACTGTTATCTGAAGCTTTCTCTCCACACTGACCACTCTCAGGTCACAGCTCACTGTTATCTGAAGCCTTCTCTCCACACTGAGCACTCTCAGGTCACAGCTCACTGTTATCTGAAGCCTACTCTACAGAAGGACCACTCTCAGGTCACAGCTCACTGTTATCTGAAGCTTTCTCTACAGACGGACCACTCTCAGGTCACAGCTCACTGTTATCTGAAGCCTACTCTACAGAAAGACCACTCTCAGGTCACAGCTCACTGTTATATGAAGCTTTCTCTACAGACGGACCACTCTCAGGTCACAGCTCACTGTTATCTGAAGCTTTCTCTCCATACTAACCACTCTCAGGTCACAGCTCACTGTTATCTGAAGCTTTCTCTCCACACTGACCACTCACAGGTCACAGCTCACTGTTATCTGAAGCCTACTCTACAGAAGGACCACTCTTAGGTCACAGCTCACTGTTATCTGAAGCCTACTCTACAGAAGGACCACTCTCAGGTCACAGCTCACTGTTATCTGAAGCTTTCTCTACAGACGGACCACTCTCAGGTCACAGCTCACTGTTATCTGAAGCCTACTCTACAGAAAGACCACTCTCAGGTCACAGCTCACTGTTATCTGAAGCTTTCTCTACAGAAGGACCACTCTCAGGTCACAGCTCACTGTTATCTGAAGCTTTCTCTACAGACGGACCACTCTTAGGTCACAGCTTACCGTTATCTGAAGCCTTCTCTCCACACTGACCACTCTCAGGTCACAGCTCACTGTTATCTGAAGCTTTCTCTCCACACTGACCACTCTCAGGTCACAGCTCACTGTTATCTGAAGCCTTCTCTCCACACTGACCACTCTCAGGTCACAGCTCACTGTTATCTGAAGCCTACTCTACAGAAGGACCACTCTCAGGTCACAGCTCACTGTTATCTGAAGCTTTCTCTCCACACTGACCACTCTCAGGTCACAGCTCACTGTTATCTGAAGCCTTCTCTCCACACTGACCACTCTCAGGTCACAGCTCACTGTTATCTGAAGCCTACTCTACAGAAGGACCACTCTCAGGTCACAGCTCACTGTTATCTGAATCTTTCTCTACAGAAGGACCACTCTCAGGTCACAGCTCACTGTTATCTGAAGCTTTCTCTACAGAAGGACCACTCTCAGGTCACAGCTCACTGTTATCTGAAGCTTTCTCTACAGACGGACCACTCTCAGGTCACAGCTCACTGTTATCTGAAGCCTTCTCTCCACACTGACCACTCAGGTCACAGCTCACTGTTATCTGAAGCTTTCTCTACAGACGGACCACTCTCAGGTCACAGCGCACTGTTTTCTGAAGCCTACTCTACAGAAAGACCACTCTCAGGTCACAGCTCACTGTTATCTGAAGCCTTCTCTCCACATTGACCACTCTCAGGTCACAGCTTACAGTTATCTGAAGCTCACTGTTATCTGAAGCCTACTCTACAGACGGACCACTCTCAGGTCACAGCTCACTGTTATCTGAAGCTTTCTCTACAGAAGGACCACTCTCAGGTCACAGCTCACTGTTATCTGAAGCCTACTCTACAAAAGGACCACTCTCAGGTCACAGCTTACTGTTATCTGAAGCCTTCTCTCCACACTGACTACTGAGGCCATGGCTCAATGTTATCTCAAGTCTTCTCTTCAGACTGACCACAGCTCACTGGTTTCTAAAGCATTCTCTCCAGATTGACCAGTTGTCATGCAATGCCCTACTGCACCATACAATACGTTCCTCCATTATAAATTTGAAAGCTGAGATTGTAAGAGGGACACTGGATTATTGTACTTCTGTCCACCACAGTGGCCTCGTGCATGGAATCTCAGAGATGTTGTGGTCAGCAACCAATAGGAGCTTTTTACTTTCTGTACTAGAGCTAGAAATGGACGGTGGTGGACACATTCCTGCCTTCTCTGTTTTGTATTCCAAACCCAGTGGTCACCAGCACAGGAGTATACTAGGTTTTCCTCTGCTCTAGAACTATTTCCTTATAACTACAGATTTTTCATCACTTATCATCTAATCACTCTATAATGGACCAGTATTCCTGAGATCTTTTCTGACCTGTATATTGCAGATAAGAAGCTATTATATTCTTCATAAACTTAGATGAGTATTGCAAGAAATGTAAACAATTTTTAATAAAATATTTTGTTCCTCTTCTAAAATGAATGATCGAGTGAAGTGAATATTTTCGCCAGATCCTTTTTCTTCTCCCTGGAGACATTTCTGGTGGCAGCTATCTCCTCATTGAATACACATACATGTTCAGTTGAGCCACACGTGTACATTTTTGGGGGATTTGTAAGGGGGTCAGGAGAGATAGCTGTTGGCCAAATGATTGTTCAGCTGACAGCGAATTTGTATGGCCGCCCCAACTCTCAGCCTGTGACCTTCCACAAGCTCACCACACTTCTCTCCTGAAATATTCTGTGCTGCTGAGGGGCCTTCTCCAACCACTATATAATTGTTGATAATTTCACTTCTTGTATGAACTGTTGTTAATTTACGGCAGGTTGCTAATTTGGTGTTTTTTTGTGTTTTGGCTTTATTTTACCGGGTAACATCTAGAACCTTGGCCAGGCAACCAGTGAGGTGGGCAGTAATGTCAGGCTTCCCCATAGGGAACGAAGGGAAGTATTCTTATTTTACCATGGAGCCACCTCACTGGTAGCCGGCACAACCTCCACATAGGGAGAGTGAGTGCAGGGAGAAATCTTTAATGACTTGACAAAGGCTACCGGCTCTTAAAGTGTCCACAGGCTCCTAATGACAAGAGAAGAGTCTCATCAGGAAGTACTGTACAGGTATGCACGTCCTGGTGCAGGATTTCTTTATCTTCACATATGTCTCGTTCATTGCCATCTGCAGGCTCTGCAAATAGATCAGCCAAGGCCATTCTGGTACACACCATGGCCATATTTCACACCATCATCCCTTGGCCGCAAAAAAACAACAGGTCATTTCTGGATCACAGGTCCCTGGAGGTAGCATTCCTGTTCTCCATGCTAGAATTAGGGTCGTCTTGTCTGGCGCTCAGTTTTTCAAATACAGGATGATTTGTAAACGTAGGCCTCTCTCTGCCCAAAGAGACAGTAGAACCACCAGGCAATCTTCTCATATAATTCCCACCACAACAGTTCAAAGACAGGACACGTCATGAACTTCCTTCTGATTCTCTTCCATTTCCTTTGTGAAAGTTATTTTTCTAGAGCTCATGGTTCTAGAGACATTTGCTTTCACAAATGGTCTACCGAGCTGAACTTACTGTCTACCATAAAACTTTATGGTTACCAGAAGTATCTTGTTTGATGCATGTTGATGCCTTCGTGATATTGTTTCCTCACTCAATCCATACTAAAGGCTAGAAACACCTATGGGATCTTTTTTTTATTATTGCATTCTAGTCATTTTGGTAAATTTCAGTCTATTTGCAGACTATCACTTACTAGAAATAAAACGTTTACTGGCGCTCTTACTTAAAAATGTTGTGAGTCTGCTGCAAGGAAGGCCAGTGCCGCAATGATGACGTGAAGAAGTAAAAGAAGAATTCCTGCGCTTACTCTCTGACTGCACCTAAGGGCTCATGCACACGGAGTACCTTTTGTTGTTTTTGCTGACCCATTGAAGTAAATGGTTCCGCATACGGTCCACAAAAAACCCGGAACGGAAGCGGAAAGAAAATACATTTGTGTGCATGAACCCTAAGTACCAGTGACTAGAAGTGGGGTTCTACCACATCTGCCGTCACCTTATATGTGACACCGTCACGCCTACATGTGACACCGTCACGCCTACCTGAACTTGTAGAGGAGAGTCCGCGGTGTTGATCTGTAGTGGTCAATAGTGGTCCCGATCCTCCAGTCCATTAGCAGCGTGACTTAGAGGACAGCAGACGTGGTAGAACCCCGCTTCTAGTCACGGGCACTTAGGTGCAGTCAGAGAGTAAGCGCAGGAATTCTTCTTTGACTATAACTTAGGCCTCTTTCACACGGGCGTCGAGTGTGAGGGCCGAATAGGATGCGGGTGCATCGCGGAAAAATGCACAATTTTTCCGCGAGAGTGCAAAGCATTTTAATGCGTTTTGCACGCATGTGAGAAAAATCTGCATGTTTGGTACCCAGACCCAAACCCGGACTTCTTCAGGTGTTCTGTTGATTTTATTATTTTCCCTTATAATATGATTATAAGGGAAAATAATAGCATTTTTAATACAGAATGCATAGTACAATAGGGATGGAGGGGTTAAAAAAATAAATAATAATAATTAAACTCACCTCATACACTTGTTCACACTGCCCGGCTCATCTTCTTTCTTCTTCTTTGATGACCTAGGAGGAAAAGGACCTTTGGTGACGTCACTGCGCTCATCACATGGCACATCAACATGGTACATGGACCATGTGATGAGCGCAGTGACGTAACCAAAAGGTCCTTTTCCTCCTAGGTCATCAAAGAAGAAGAAAGAAGGCGAGCCGGGCAGCGCGAACAAGTGGATGAGGTGAGTTTATTTATTTTTAATTTTTTAACCCCTCCAGCCCTATTTTACTAAGCATTCTGTATTAAGAATGCTATTATTTTCCCTTATAACCATGTTATAAGGGAAAATAATAAAGATCGAGTCTCCATCCCGATCGTCTCCTAGCAACCGTGCGTGAAAATCGCACCGTATCCGCACTTGCTTGCGATTTTCACTTCTATGGGGCCTTCGTTGCGTGAAAAACGCACAATATAGAACATGCTGCGATTTTCACGCAACGCACAAGTGATGCGTGAAAATCACCGCTCATGTGCACAGCCCCATAGAAATGAATGGGTCAGGATTCAGTGCGGGTGCAATGCATTCACATCACGCATCGCATCCGCGCGGAATACTCGCCCGTGTGACAGGGGCCTTACTGTTCACTCTGAATCCTGACGGAGATAAGAGGTCTACATGAGCCATCATTTGAGGGGGCTCAGAGTAAACAGTAGGTGACAGTCTACAAATAGACTGAAATTTAACCCCTATATCAGGGCACACCGATTAGACATTTAACCCATCAGATGCTGTCGTCAAATGTTGAGGTCCCCTTGGGGGCCTAAAAAAACAAAAAAGGTATTTAAAAAATATAAAAATGCAAATCATCCCTCCTGCCCCAGAATAAAAATAAACAATAAATAAATATATAAACAAACAACGCTGCATCCCAAAATGCCCGTGCTATTAAAATATAAATTTATCCCATACCGTGAATGCCATAACGGGAAAAAATAAATAAATAACTGATTCGCCATTTTTTCTGTCTCTTCAACTTCCAAAAAAACTGAATAAAAAGTGATCAAAAAGTCATACACATTCCAAAATTGTATCACTGAAAACTACAGATCACCACACAAAAAAATTAGCCCTCACACAGCTCCAAAGATGGAAATATTAAAAAAATTACGAGGGTCAGAATATGACGATGAAAAGAAAAAAATTACATTGATAGAATGAAGAGAACAGGTCAGTTTTATCTCATAGGGAACACTGTAAAAACAAAACCCATAAAACTATATAAATGTGGTATCACTGTAATCGTACTGACCCGGAGAATGAAGGGAACAGGTCAGTTTTATCTCATAGGGAACGCTGTAAAAACAAAACCCATGAAACTATATAAATGTGGTATCACTGTAATCGTACTGACCCGGAGAATAAAGGGAACAGGTCAGTTTTATCTCATAGGGAACACTGTAAAAACAAAACCCATAAAACTATATAAATGTGGTATCGCTGTAATCGTACTGACCCGGAGAATAAAGGGAACAGGTCAGTTTTATCTCATAGGGAACGCTGTAAAAACAAAACCCATGAAACTATATAAATGTGGTATCACTGTAATCGTATTGACCCGGAGAATGAAGGGAACAGGTCAGTTTTATCTCATAGGGAACGCTGTAAAAACAAAACCCATGAAACTATATAAATGTGGTATCACTGTAATCGTACTGACCCGGAGAATTAAGGGAACAGGTCAGTTTTATCTCATAGGGAACACTGTAAAAACAAAACCCATAAAACTATATAAATGTGGTATCGCTGTAATCGTACTGACCCGGAGAATAAAGGGAACAGGTCAGTTTTATCTCATAGGGAACGCTGTAAAAACAAAACCCATGAAACTATATAAATGTGGTATCACTGTAATCGTACTGACCCGGAGAATGAAGAGAACAGGTCAGTTTTATCTCATAGAGAACGCCGTAAAAACAAAACCCATAAAACTATATAAATGTGGTATCGCTGTAATCGTACTGACCCGGAGAATAAAGGGAACAGGTCAGTATTATCTCATAGGGAACGCTGTAAAAACAAAACCCATAAAACTATATAAATGTGGTATCGCTGTAATCGTACTGACCCGGAGAATAAAGGGAACAGGTCAGTTTTATCTCATAGGGAACGCTGTAAAAACAAAACCCATGAAACTATATAAATGTGGTATCACTGTAATCGTACTGACCCGGAGAATGAAGAGAACAGGTCAGTTTTATCTCATAGAGAACGCTGTAAAAACAAAACCCATAAAACTATATAAATGTGGTATCGCTGTAATCGTACTGACCCGGAGAATGAAGAGAACAGGTCAGTTTTATCTCATAGGGAACACTGTAAAAACAAAACCCATAAAACTATATAAATGTGGTATCGCTGTAATCGTACTGACCCGGAGAATAAAGGGAACAGGTCAGTTTTATCTCATAGGGAACGCTGTAAAAACAAAACCCATAAAACTATATAAATGTGGTATCGCTGTAATCGTACTGACCCGGAGAATAAAGGGAACAGGTCAGTTTTATCTCATAGGGAACACTGTAAAAACAAAACCCATAAAACTATATAAATGTGGTATCGCTGTAATCGTACTGACCCGGAGAATAAAGGGAACAGGTCAGTTTTATCTCATAGGGAACGCTGTAAAAACAAAACCCATAAAACTATATAAATGTGGTATCACTGTAATCGTACTGACCCGGAGAATGAAGAGAACAGGTCAGTTTTATCTCATAGAGAACGCTGTAAAAACAAAACCCATAAAACTATATAAATGTGGTATCGCTGTAATCGTACTGACCCGGAGAATAAAGGGAACAGGTCAGTTTTATCTCATAGGGAACACTGTAAAAACAAAACCCATAAAACTATATAAATGTGGTATCGCTGTAATCGTACTGACCTGGAGAATGAAGGGAACAGGTCAGTTTTATCTCATAGGGAACGCTGTAAAAACAAAACCCATAAAACTATATAAATGTGATATCACTGTAATCGTACTGACCTGGAGAATGAAGAGAACAGATCAGTTTTATCTCATAGGGAACGCTGTAAAAACAAAACCCATAAAATTGTGGTAGAATTGTTTTTTTCCAATTTCACTGTGTTCACATACTGCAATGTGAACAGAAAAATAAAAAAAAGTTATGGCTCCGGGAAGGCTGGGAGTGAAAAACAAACACATAAATGGAAAAATCTACCTATCAGAAAAGGGTTAAGGGTACGGTAAATGTGTTGCACAACAGCAAGACACAAGTCGTGTGACACAAAAACATGTGTGTCTGCAACTACAAACCGGATTCCAAAAAAGTTGGGACACTATACAAATCGTGAATAAAAACTGAATGCAATGATGTGGAGGTGCCAACTTCTAATATTTTATTCAGAATAGAACATAAATCACGGAACAAAAGTTTAAACTGAGAAAATGTACCATTTTAAGGGAAAAATATGTTGAATCAGAATTTCATGGTGTCAACAAATCCCAAAAAAGTTGGGACAAGGCCATTTTCACCACTGTGTGGCATCTCCCCTTCTTACAACACTCAACAGACGTCTGGGGACCGAGGAGACCAGTTTCTCAAGTTTAGAAATAGGAATGCTCTCCCATTCTTGTCTAATACAGGCCTCTAACTGTTCCATCGTCTTGGGCCTTCTTTGTTGCACCTTCCTCTTTATGATGCACCAAATGTTCTCTATAGGTGACAGATCTGGACTGCACACTGGCCATTTCAGTACCCGGATCCTTCTCCTACGCAGCCATGATGTTGTGATTGATGCAGAATGTGGTCTGGCATTATCTTGTTGAAAAATGCAGGGTCTTCCCTGAAAGAGATGACGTCTGGATGGGAGCATATGTTGTTCTAGAACCTGAATATATTTTTCTGCATTGATGGTGCCTTTCCAGACATGCAAGCTGCCCATGCCACACGCACTCATGCAACCCCATACCATCAGAGATGCAGGCTTCTGAACTGAGCGTTGATAACAGCTTGGGTTGTCCTTGTCCTCTTTGGTCCGGATGACATGGCGTCCCAGATTTCCAAAAAGAACTTTGAATCGTGACTCGTCTGACCACAGAACAGTCTTCCATTTTGCCACACTCCATTTTAAATGATCCCTGGCCCAGTGAAAACGCCTGAGCTTGTGGATCTTGCTTAGAAATGGCTTCTTCTTTGCACTGTAGAGTTTCAGCTGGCAACGGCGGATGGCCCGGTGGATTGTGTTCACTGACAATGGTTTCTGGAAGTATTCCTGAGCCCATTCTGTGATCTCCTTTACAGTAGCATTCCTGTTTGTGGTGCAGTGTCGTTTAAGGGCCCGGGGATCACGGGCATCCAGTATGGTTTTACGGCCTTGACCCTTACGCACAGAGATTGTTCCAGATTCTCTGAATCTTCGGATGATGTTATGCACAGTTGATGATGATAGATGCAATTTTTCGCTGGGTAACACCTTTCTGATATTGCTCCACTATCTTTCTGCGCAACATTGTGGGAATTGGTGATCCTCTACCCATCTTGGCTTCTGAGAGACACTGCCACTCTGAGAGGCTCTTTTTATACCCAATCATGTTGCCAATTGACCTAATTAGTGTTAATTGGTCTTCCAGCTCTTCGTTATGCTCAAATTTACTTTTTCCAGCCTCTTATTGCTACTTGTCCCAACTTTTTTGGGATTTGTTGACACCGTGAAAATTGGAATCAACGTATTTTTCCTTTAAAATGATACATTTACTCGGATTAAACGTTTGATCTGTCATCTACGTTCTATTACAAATAAAATATTGACATTTGCCATCTCCACATCATTGCATTCAGTTTTTATTCACAATTTGTTTAGTGTCCCAACTTTTTTGGAATCCGGTTTGTAGATATCTTACGACTATTTTAGAAATGTGATTTTGCTGTGAAAACACAGCCAAGTCGCAGGAGACTCTCGTATCGCATGTGACATACATTAAAGTCAATGGAGTAAAATTAAGTGCGCGTAACTGGATTTTTTCCAACTGTCGCATCGCAGTGTGTTGTGTGTTGCAGTGAGACACCATTGACAAACATTATGTGAAATGTCTCGTGGCACATGTTGCCGTACCCTTATATGAGAGGTTTCCTTATTTCATGCAATCCATAAGCATCTGGCACTACTGGAGTTATCTGCTCACCTGAAGAGGTGATCGCTTTGTTTTCTCTAATTAAACCTGTACTGTAGAGGTAGACTGTGCTGGTGAAACCGGCCACTAAAGGTCAGTATGAGCCCTGAAATAGAGAGAGGCCATTAATAAGAACCGTTACATACTCAGATGCGGTGTATTATATAGAGATACATCGGAAACTGTATCTGCAGCATCAGAGTGAAGGGTCGGATAGAAATATTCATCTTATGGTAGAGCTGCCAAATATCAAGCTAGATCAATGGCGTGTAACCATTATTTTCTTCTTCATCTACATTTTTTGTTCCATTATTTCGTTGAGGTTGCGTGGACTGATGGTTTGCAGTTGGTATACACTGCGTGCAGAATTATTAGGCAAATGAGTATTTTGACCACATCATCCTCTTTATGCATGTTGTCTTACTCCAAGCTGTATAGGCTCGAAAGCCTACTACCAATTAAGCATATTAGGTGATGTGCATCTCTGTAATGAGAAGGGGTGTGGTCTAATGACATCAACACCCTATATCAGGTGTGCATAATTATTAGGCAACTTCCTTTCCTTTGGCAAAATGGGTCAAAAGAAGGACTTGACAGGCTCAGAAAAGTCAAAAATAGTGAGATATCTTGCAGAGGGATGCAGCACTCTTAAAATTGCAAAGCTTCTGAAGCGTGATCATCGAACAATCAAGCGTTTCATTCAAAATGGTCAACAGGGTCGCAAGAAGCGTGTGGAAAAACCAAGGCGCAAAATAACTGCCCATGAACTGAGAAAAGTCAAGCGTGCAGCTGCCAAGATGCCACTTGCCACCAGTTTGGCCATATTTCAGAGCTGCAACATCACTGGAGTGCCCAAAAGCACAAGGTGTGCAATACTCAGAGACATGGCCAAGGTAAGAAAGGCTGAAAGACGACCACCACTGAACAAGACACACAAGCTGAAACGTCAAGACTGGGCCAAGAAATATCTCAAGACTGATTTTTCTAAGGTTTTATGGACTGATGAAATGAGAGTGAGTCTTTATGGGCCAGATGGATGGGCCCGTGGCTGGATTGGTAAAGGGCAGAGAGCTCCAGTCCGACTCAGACGCCAGCAAGGTGGAGTACTGGTTTGGGCTGGTATCATCAAAGATGAGCTTGTGGGGCCTTTTCGGGTTGAGGATGGAGTCAAGCTCAACTCCCAGTCCTACTGCCAGTTTCTGGAAGACACCTTCTTCAAGCAGTGGTACAGGAAGAAGTCTGCATCCTTCAAGAAAAACATGATTTTCATGCAGGACAATGCTCCATAACACGCGTCCAAGTACTCCACAGCGTGGCTGGCAAGAAAGGGTATAAAGAAGAAAATCTAATGACATGGCCTCCTTGTTCACCTGATCTGAACCCCATTGAGAACCTGTGGTCATCATCAAATGTGAGATTTACAAGGAGGGAAAACAGTACACCTCTCTGAACAGTGTCTGGGAGGCTGTGGTTGCTGCTGCACGCAATGTTGATGGTGAACAGATCAAAACACTGACAGAATCCATGGATGGCAGGCTTTTGAGTGTCCTTGCAAAGAAAGGTGGCTATATTGGTCACTGATTTGTTTTTGTTTTGTTTTTGAATGTCAGAAATGTATATTTGTGAATGTTGAGATGTTATATTGGTTTCACTGGTAAAAATAAATAATTGAAATGGGTATATATTAGTTTTTTGTTAAGTTGCCTAATAATTATGCACAGTAATAGTCACCTGCACACACAGATATCCCCCTAAAATAGCTAAAACTAAAAACAAACTAAAAACTACTTCCAAAAATATTCAGCTTTGATATTAATGAGTTTTTTGGGTTCATTGAGAACATGGTTGTTGTTCAATAATAAAATTAATCCTCAAAAATACAACTTGCCTAATAATTCTGCACTCCCTGTATTCAGCAGATTTCACGTTTCCGTGACCTTGAATCTATGATACATAGTTGTTGGAATAGAGTCACCTTCACGGTTGCGAGCACAGTGTCTGGAGCGGACAGCTCTTTAATATTGCGGTGGTGTCTATTTTATATAAAACAAGTGAATTTCAGTCCTAAGTTACCAACCAGAAAAGTCCAACCGTTTCCTAACAAGTCTAACAATGTAGTTTACCTTATAGAATTCAGGTGTAAGCTGCAGTTTGTGGGCAGAACCGCTCCGGAACTTCAGCAGAGGCTAAATCAACACCGCCACAATATTACAGAGAAGTAACTGGAAGCTGGCCGCTCCAGACACTGTGCTCGTAACCATAAGGGTGACTCCATTCCAACAACTACATACCATAGACTCGAGGCTCCGGCAAAAGGAATTCTTCTGGATATACAAACTGCAAACCATCAGTCCATGCAGCCTCAACAAAATGATGGAAGCCATCCCGTAATAAGCAAAAACTAAAAGGGATATGAATTTAAAAAAAAGGTTACCAGCCCTATACCTACCCGATGTTTGGCAGTAAAGATGAGCGAAGTTTTGAAAATTTTGATTCGCAACTTCACCAAAGTTAGCCAAGAAATTTGATTCGTTCCGAATTAGTTAGTCACTAATCGCTATAAATCAGGTATACCCATACGTCACAGTGGCTGAGGGAATGTATGGAGCGGGCTGCTGCAGTGAGCCCGCTCCATACGCGGTGACTACCGGCTGTATCATACAGCAAACACCCGGCCGCAATGACGGGGAATGGTGATATTCCTGAACCCTTTCATTTAACCCCCTCAGATGCTGATTGTGGCATCTGTGAGGTAAGGCAGAGGGATGCGGTGAGGCATGATCATTAGTGGCAGAAAGATCTAGTCTGTCTCATCAGACACCGGCATCTGGAAATCCTGGATGATCCACACCTGATTCATCTTTATGAAGGTTGATCTCAACATTTAGGGAGGAAAGGCGAGTTTTTTGGGGGAGTACTTATGCCCCGCCACACTGACCACCCGCTCTGATGCCACATTACTGGCCAGGCAGGAAAGCATGCCCATGGCAAACTCAGCTAGTTGCGGCCACACTTTAAGTTTGCATGCCCAGTAGTCCGGTGGATCTTGGGTGAGAGGATGCAGTCCAAGTATGCCACCACCTACTGGTTGAGGATCTGCTGCATGTCGTGCTGCTACTGGGTGGCATCTTCAGTAGGCGGCTGAAGAAAACGGCTCATCAGAGACTCAAGTTGCTGCTTATGAAGCTGGTGCTGCTCCTGGCCCTCCCCCCCAGTCATGACCTTCGTGAGGACAGGTGATGGCACTCATAGGCATTGACCAACCGACTACACAACATGTTTCTATAGTAGTCAATTTTTGCATCCCTCTCAGGAGGTCTAAAAAACAGTTGCGAGGGTCTAACAATTTGGATAGCCAGTAGTCATCCCTCTGCAGAATCCTGACAATGCGGCTGTAACTACACAAACATGACAGCATGCATCTGGCCATTTGCACAAGTGACTCGGAGGGCCTCCCTCTCCACTGTATACTGCCACAGCCTGACAGGTTCATCTTCATCTTCTCCTGTCGATTGGGCATATAAACCACCTAGTTGTGTATAAAATACCTGGGCGTTTATGTCCTCCTCATCTACCAGTTCATGCTCCTCAAGTGGCCGCGAGATGTAGGCACCACGTCTTCTGTCCCCTCGCCAATCAGATTTCTCAGCATCGCCTCCAAGATGTTAAGGAATGGAATGACCTCATTCATCCCGTAGATCTGGCGACTGACAAATAAAGGGCCTAGTCAATGGGCCTGAGCAAATCATGAGTGTCATGCATGAGCTGCCACTGGCTAACATGGAAGTTACACCGGGGAATAGACCTCTGCTCGTACAGGTGGTCTAACATATGGAGCGCAGAGTTCCAATAGGTGGAAACGTCGCACATCAGGCGATGTTCGGAAGAGCATTTTGCCTTTGCAGCTCAAGGAGTTCGTGTTTTTCATGGTAAGATGTCTGAAGTGCATCCAAAGTTTCCTGGACATTTTTAACAGCTCTTGCAGTTCAGTGGAAGATAAGCAACTGGGTGACGAGATTGAAGACGTGCCCCATGCAGGGTGCATGGGTCAGCCTTCCCCAACGCAGCGCACACAAAATGTTCTTCCAGTTATTAGTAACCATGGTTTCTATCTCTAGTTAACGAGGAGACAGCCAGTGTTCAATTTCTTTATTAATGGGGCTGAGCAGTTCCTCCCCGGTATGGCTCTGTTTGTCCAGGCTAATGAGGTGTAGAACAGCACGACACCGCCATGCTCTGCATAGGCGGTATGCTGCAGGACCACTCTGAACTGTGCCTAGAGGGGAGGGTGAGGACAAGATGGAGGATGAGGAGGCAGAGGAGGACATTGGCCCAGAAATTCCAGCATTACAACACAGAGGCCGCATGGTCATCACCTGGCCAAGTTGCTGGTGTGCCTGGCCCAGAATAACATTTACCCAGTGGGCTGTGAATGACATATTGTCCTTGACCATGGTTGCAACTTCATATATCAGCGCTGCTGTGAACTCTACCAGACAATAAGAGGCCCAAGGACTGGCCCACCTTCTGCTCAATATACGTGTGCAAGGCTGGTACAGCTTTTTTGTAGAAGTAGTGATGGCTTGAGACGTTGGCAAAAGCCATCAGTTCTCTGAAAGGTGCAGAGTTCACCACATGGAAAGGGAGGGACTGGAGTACCAGCAACTTGGCCAGGAGCACGTTCAGCTTCTGCACCACTGGATGAGTGCACGCATACTGCTGTCTTTTTGCCTCAGTGATCGATTTCTGTCGAAACAAGTGACGAGGAGAAGGAGAAGCATCAAGATCAATAGTGGACTTGAAGTCGATGGGCTTCCTTCTGCTGATGATGTCGAGTCCTGACTGCTGGAGAGAGGGTGCAGGCCGGTAGGAGATGCAACGGTTGCAGCATCATGCTGTAACACTAAATGAGTGGCAGGGTTTTCCCAGGCCACTTTATGGTGACACTCGTGTTGACTCAGGGCTGTCGTCTTAACATTAGAACCCTGCCACACCTCACCTTCTGCCCACACATCCTGCATACCACCACGCTAACGTCCCCCAGTGACTTGCTGAAAAATTCTCACGCTGCCAAATATGGCATTTTCCCTCCACTACTGCATGATGTCTGCCTGCCGCTGCTTTTATAAAAACCCTTACAAGTAGTCTCACGCATAGCAGACTGTGTACCCCTTTCGCATTTGGCTCCGGATCTCCCACTGCTTCCACCTTGCCGGCTCACGGACACGCCGCCACCCTCGACCCCCTGATGATGATGATGCCTTCTCTTCACCCGGCTCCCACGTGTGATCGCCTACATTATCATCTACAAATGATTGGTCATCACTAATGTCACCCTCACCTGTCTCTTGTGCATATCCCTGACCTCTCGCAAAATGTGCTCCCACCCGACTGTCATTAGTGGTAGTTGCTCCCCTAAAGGAGTCTACAGCGGACCTCTCCTCCAAGTCTGTGCTGGCCTGTAACAGCTGACTACCCTCATAAAGCTCATCATCACTGAAAAGTGGAGCAGAGCCGACAGATATCATTACTTGGCTAGCAGAAGGAGCAGCAAAAGCAAGAGGCAAGTTCAGGACAGGTGAGGGCACAGAGGCAGTTCCTGGGCCATGCCAACTAAGCATGGTGTCAGAGGAACCCACTGACTCCGGGCTGTGCATATCTGTTGTCACTTGAGATTGTTGAAGAGCGAGTCAACCATTCCAGTACAGCGGGATTGTTGGTCAAAACAAGACCATTGGATGAAAGTGGCAGCTCTGGCCTGTTGCTTCATCTGCTACCCGCCCCCCCCCCCCCTCTTCTGCTACTTGTGCCAGCTACGTCGAGATTTTCGACACTGCCCGGTCCTTTGGAGGGCTAGACGACTGTCTATTGGCCATAGTGTACAGTAACCATCAGTAAAATAACGGATAAACTCTAAATGTCAACGTGATGCACACGGCGATGCCCTCTCCAATATTCTTTTTTAAAACACTTTGCTGCAACACTGTCCCTAGCGCATGAGCTTGCCGTGTCTCTCCCTATGCTCAGCTCACAGGACCATGGCAGTGACGGCGCGGGATGAGGGTTTTATAGGGGTGTGACATCACAGGGGATGGTGCCCATCTTCAGATTGGCTGGCTGCACAGCATTATGGGTGATCTCATGTTCCCGGGCTTCTTACTTTCACATGCAGCCCCCATTTTGATTTTTTACCACGAAACGCAAGGAAATTCAGATTCATTGTCAAAGTTTTCCTAAACTTCGTACCGAATTCCGCTTTGAATGCTTCACATCGCTCACTATATGCCAGCATTACTAAGATGAATATTTCCTTCCGACCCTTCACTCCCCTATTAGTTTCCGATGTATCCCTATACATAACCCTATATAAACTGCATCTAGTTATTTAACGGTTGTTACTAACGCCCTCCTTCTCCATTTTAGGGGACATACTGACACACAGCCTAATTCTACAATACGCGTTTAATTAGTGAAGCCGTAGAGGAATGATACCAGAGGCAGCTAGGGCAAAAGGACCGGGAGCTTTGGAGGAGATTTCACATCATTTCTGGTCATTACACTGCACTATGTAGTAGGCCCCTTCTTCAGGACTACACCCCCAATATATCTTACAGTCAGGTGAGCTGAAAGGTCGTTCAACTTCTTCTGTTCAGTTTTCAGTGATGACCTCAGGCTGGCAGTGACAGAGCCGACTACATATTCTGAGAATAGATCACTGGTGGCACGGGAATGGCATAACAATGACAAGGTGAGTATTACCGTTTAACATGCTCGTTAATCAGATTGAGCCCATTGGTTTTTTTTGGGGGGGGTGGGGTAGTGGAAAAACCCACTCAATGTGACTTTGGTTGATGGCATAGTTTCTTAGGGGATTTCTCCTCCCGTTTTCATCATTAAACTTTCAAATACTTGTAAGAAAAAATGTGAGGAATGTGGAGCGATCTCTTGGTGGGACCCAATGTTATGACGTGGTGAGGCTACTGGCTAAGAGTCAACAAGAGGCACAATGATCGTGAGGCGATGACTGCGGCTCGCCTCTCTTGCTCATCACACCCTGAAGTTCTGAATATTTCAGACAACAGATGTTTATTGTCGGAAACAAAAAGAAAAAAAAACAAAAACACGAAGATGTGCAATACAAAATGTGAGTAAAGTTACTGTATAGTCAGGGGCAGGTCAAGAGAAGATCTTCGGCTATAGGCAATAATAAAACCAGAAAGGCAACCTTGTCGTTTTTCTTGCTCAGGATTTCAGTCTTTTCCATCACAGAATAGCTGCTTGGTCACAAAAACAATTACACTGAAAGAGCGGACAATAGGACAGTGATAACGTCTAGAGAACCTCAATCTCCGCATGCATCTTCTGATGCCTGCTCATGTTAGAACAGTGGCGAAAGGACTTCCCACACTCCTTACACTTATAAGGCTTCTCCCCTGTATGTACTCTGTGATGTTTCTTCAGTTCCGAGCTCAGGATAAAGCTTTTCCTACAGACATCACAGGTAAATGGCCGCTCGCCTGTGTGGGTTCTTCTGTGTCTTATAATTTGGGACCTTTGACTAAAGCTCTTCCCACATTCAGTGCATGTGAAGGGTTTAATCCCAGAGTGAGTTCTTTGGTGTATGACGAGGTCTGAGCTGCGAATAAAGCTGTTTCCACACTCAATACATATGAATGGTTTCTCGCCAGTGTGTGTCCTATAATGAACCATCAGATCAGCGCTCTGACTGAACCTCCGTCCGCACTCTATACAGGCATAAGGCTTCTCTCCGGTATGGATCCGCTCATGGTTCTTCAGCCCAGAGTTCTGACTGAACCGTTTTCCACAGTAGACACACGTGTACGGCTTCTCTCCTGTGTGTATCCGCTCATGTTTTCGAAGGACAGAACTTCTACCAAAGTGTTTCCCGCAGAACATGCATCCGTAAGGCTTTTCTCCCGTATGTTTTCTCTGATGGACAATGAGATTGGACTTCCCAATAAAGGTTTTCCCACAGTCTGCACAGGCAAACTCTCTGCCTGCTCTTTTTGGCTCCTGAGTTTGTATCATAGATCCACCAACCTCACAGATGGCACTACTTGAGATGAGCGAGGAGTTTAGGTCAAGACTTATGGGGCTGTGCGTCTTCTGGTGCTCCACAAATGTGACCTCATGAGAGAAGCTCTGTCCACACTCAATACAGATATAGGAGTTGGAACTCATATCTGGGGTGGACTCTGGGCTGTCCTCTTGTTCCAAGCCTCCATAACAGAGGCCAGGATATTGGTAGCTTCTTCGCTGGCTGGTCGAAACGGGGAAAGGAATGTCAATAGAAAAGGTTCTTGGCATCTTCATGGGTTCACATATTGTTCTGCGATTCCGTCTTTTTGGTGTGTGGAGTGAAGCATCGTTCATTAGATTGTTCCTGTCCAGGTTCTGTGCAGCTCTAGGTATATGACTGTCCAGTGACACTGAGAAGACAGAATATTACAGTGTAGGTTTTATCACATGTACTTAAGGAGAGAAGTCCATTTACAGGAGAAAAGTGTCTACATGTTCTAGAGCACAACTCTTTAACCTCCCTCAAGTAAGTGTCTTGATCTGATGCTACATGGTGCAAGTTGGCATGTAATCCATATCACATCATAATGGATCATATAGAGAGGAAAAGTGTCATTTGCCAGACAGTTTGCTGTCATGGTAAATTTACTGGATGTTCCCTAAATCGAATGAATAAAAATTAGCTATTTCTATTTCTAAAACCCCTATGACAGGTCCTAGAAAGTCCTGTGTGTGAAATTCTTATGTACCGTAAATAGTTTTACACGGCAATAGATTTAATTCTCAATTCTAAATTTGCAGCATGCTCTCAGATCTGAGCAGATTTATATCACCGAATCCTGTGGATTCTGCAAGTACTAAATAAAACCTTCACAAATAAACCTTTGAGTCTTCCTCATGAAGGAAGGATCAAGATGTCTACAACCTGTTGTCTCCACATATCTCTATCCCCTAAAACCTTCCCACACAATCTCCAACCCACAACCTATCCTCGCCATGCTTCTCACATCATCTTCTGATACCTCCCCATACATAATCTCCAGCCCAGCAACTGTCCCTTCCACATCTGACCCAATCTCCAGTCCACACCCTGCCCTCTCCATACATCTCCGACCTAATCTCCTCACATCTCCAGTCCACAAACTATCCAGGAATTAACTGCACTTTATAATAATAAATGTCAAAGGCATAAAGCCAGTGTCTGTATTAGGGTCTAGGGTTACATGTGGGTGTTTGACAGGGTTAGTCGTACAGTCCTCACCTGTGAGGGGTGCCTCCATCGCATCACTGTCCACATTTTTGGGTACATCAGAGTGGTGAGAGAGTAATGAAGACGATGTTATCTTATGGGGTTCCAAAAACTCATCACCTACAACAAACAGCAGAAAAGGCTTCCTTAATACCCTTCCTCTGCAGGGCCCTAATAAGACTCACATACAATATCTTTAAAAAATAAGGGTCAGTTTATGAAAACTAGGGTCACCATGGACAGAGGGAAATGAAGAGGTGGATTGGTATACATGTCCATAACAGCAGGAGGCAGCATGTATGATGCATTCATACCATCAGCAATGAGCTCCACATCACTTGTCTGGTCCTATCGGTATCTAGCAGTCGCAGGGTTTTCCAGAACCCTACGAGGAAGGATTCTACTGGACGACAAATGTAGCTGCTCGTAGGGGCAGACATGGTCAGGCATTAGGTAAAACAAAAGCCAGATGTCAGGTCAGGTTCGCGGCCATATAGAGAAGTCAGTAATACGCAGATTTGTGATGAGACAACGTTCTAAAGTGTATGGAGCCTCCAAACTGTCTTCTGATGGCAGATCTTAGTGAGAAAGCAAGATGGGACATATTGGATTTCAAAATAAGGCACTGCCAGAAGGGTCCTTATCCACTCATCAAGTCATGTTTGTGGTGGAGTGGTGGAGTTGAAAGAGACAGCAGTTGGCTTGGCAGGATTCTGCCGACAGTTATGTGTTTAGAAGGCATGCAAAAAAATAATAATATATATATATATATATATATATATATATATATATATATATATAATAACCAGGAAGGCATATAACTAACAAAAGTGGTGTACGAGCCCTCAGAGAGGACAAGTCCTAGACAATTACCCCAGAGTCACCAAATTACCAATCGGTAACGTCTCCAAGTGCAGATCTCGATTCCAGACATGTAACCATTAGTAATGAGTCTACCAGATTTACCACTTCACCAAAACATTTCTGATTCAAGAAACCAGGAAAAGAAAAGATGAAAGCAGAAAGTAATAGCATCTGCGTGAAGAACCGGTCACCTGTGTTTCTGACTCTAGACCATTCAGCCAGAATGTCTTTCCTTTCTGGTAGGTCTACCTACTTATCTCTGTACTCCTCATGCTCCAGGTGTCCTGTTGTCACTGTCATCTCCTGCTTTGATTTAAGGGGTTGTCATATTAAAGGTTCTCAACACTTAACTGAATTATAGTTGTGCCTTTATAAATGGGTTCTGATATCACTCCCGATGGGTAGTACATCTTGTGGAGTTGCTATCACCCACTTACCTCAGCAAGATGTAATAACCGTCAGAAGTGATGTCATCTACTAACCTCAGCAAGATGCACTACCCATCAGGAGTGAAATGTTAGGTCCTGGACACCAGCAGCCATGACCGTCAGCAAGCGGCACTGCTGGTGCCCAGTTTCCATAGCAACCAGACCAGCGACCAGAGTTCAGGAGCACTGGCCAATCAAATGCAGAGGTCAGGTGAATCAGGTGACCTGCAGAACAGGGTATTTAAACAGGCAACAGCTGGCCACAAGCACCTGTTATTTGGTCCGTTAAGCCTCACTAGCCCGTTTGTCTCCTTGTTATTCTCTGCGTTCCTGGACCTGCCTCTGACTGCCGGTTTTGCCAAGGTGAATCATGTTGCCCGACTTCTGCCTGGATCTTGCCCCTGCCTCTGTTTGGACCTTGACATAACTCTCTGTTTGACCTGGCTTGGTATCGTTATTCTCTTTGTCTATCGATTTAGGTGTGTTGTCATCTTCTGGGTTTTGACCTGGTCCGTAGTTTTTTCCTCCTGGTTTGCCATTTTCGCTTGTCATTTTAGGTGCCCATCCGACATTACATTTTTATTCCGTAGGCCCCTGCACCTAGTCAGGAAGGGGCCGCCGTCCAGTTGTGGGCCATCATTTAGAACAGATCATGCAAGTAGGTAGGGTGTCATGCCTAAACCCTGACTATGTGCGGAGGTCGGCCAGAATAGCAGCACGAGTTTAGTGTTTGTTTTGGAGCCGTGCTGGATCCGCCTCTCATCAGGTGCACGGGGTGGGGTCATTAGTTTAAATAGCACTCCAGCCCAGTGCTCTGAGCGGATTATAGGAATCACTTTGGTCTTGGAAGCTAGGAAGGAAGGTTGTCTACTCCAGCTCAGAAAGATGAGTGTGGTTTCAAGTTTGATTGTTTTGTGTCATCTCTCCCATCCAGGTTCTGTGCGAGCAGGCTGCTCCTATTTCCCCTCTTCACCATCTCAGGGAATTTAGGGTGTTTCAGCCCAGGCACGGGGACACATCATACCTACCACCAAGGTCTGCATGTGGGCTGAGCAGTGCAGGGAAAGAGGTCAGGGATTAGCTAGGAGGTGACCCATCCCCTGCCTCTCGCCTAGAGCCTGGTTGGTGCTTTATCTGTTAGTCTGAGTGCACGTCCGCCGTGACATAGGGACAGTGAAGTAGGTGGAGCTTTACAACTGCAGTGTACCCTACCGTGACATGAAATCTGACAGTAACCCCACAAGATGTACTAACCATTGAGAGTGGCATTTGCTAATAACCCCAGGCAGGTGTACTAACTAACAAAGGTGATTTCTGCTGGTGACCCCACAACTACGTGAGGATCAGGATGTGATATCTGCTGTCGACCCCAGGACTACGTCAAGATGATGATGAGTGCATGTAGCCCCACAAACATGCAAGGAAAAGGAAGAGTATGGGGGTCATTTATTAAGACCGGCGTTTTAGACGCCAGCCTTAAGACCTATAGCTGGCGGTGGATCCGCCGAAGTTATGAAGAGGCGCCAGCCTCTACATAACTTTGGCGTATCCAGCGCCAGTCTAAATGTAAGCCAGCTGCCGGCCCGTCCCCCTTTTTATTTTATCCTGGCGTGAGCAGGAAAAGTCACGGATTGCGGTGCAAATAACCTTCACGCCGCAATCGGAGCCAGAAATACGCCTAATAGAGGAGTATTTTTGGAAAATAGATGGTGGCGAGTCAGGTGACCTAAAGATGACTAACTGGGGAGGGTGTCTCTCTATACACTCTACTCACCGGTGGACTCTCTGTACAGATTCTGCTCCTTTATCTCACTCTGGGACATGACAATGGCCTTACACCTCACCAGATGTTGCAGTTCATTGTGTTATTGGGGAGCTCAGATCCCCTCATCCACAGCGTCTTTCAGTGGTGACCTCACATCATTTTGAGCATGGCTGGTACACTTCACGTGCAGGTCTACAAGCCATTACAGGTAGAAGGAAGAACTGAAGAACCAAGACCAAAAACGTAATGTCTAAGAGATGTGTACTGAGCAGCCACGCTCCCACCCCATTATAGCACTGACAGGAGAAGTGCAGGGAGGAGGTTCTTCAAAAATGATGGAACAAAACTTCATAGAGGGAGACTCCTTCCTCATGGCGGAGAGCTTTGATCATATTAGTCCCAGGGGGCCTTGAAGTTTCTCTCTTGATATCTGCAAAGAGAGTAAGTATTGTAGTAGTCAGAGTCAAAATGAAAGAAAACATAAGGTCACATTCTCCAAAAGGTCTTTTCCCCCCCGAAGTGCATGGATTTACTTCTTGGCTCACTACCTGGTATGAAAGGATCAAGCTACAAACCTCAAGGTGCCCCCTAACTACAAAACTGAGACACCATGGAACTTCAAAGGTTGAGGTCATATGCTGGTCTTCGTCTCTGCCCAGATGGGTCACGTGCGCACGTCTTAAGCATAGGTGTGTCAGAACTGAAATTATCCCAGTTTTCGGGTGGGCAGCTTAGGTCCCAATCCACACTATCCACTTTTTAAAAAATTGCTAAGTGTGTTGAAAAATAATCTACAACTTTTAGATGCCAAGAAATGATACAGGGGGTTCAATAAGATCCCCCTCTTTGCTAGGAATTCCTCCAGACCAGAGGTCGCAATAACGCCTGTACAAGCGTCATAGAGGCCTGTTCAGACCATTTTACTCCAACACGCCTTAGACTTTTCCCTGCTTTTCATCTTCCTTCCGATAGAAGCCGCGGGGCTCCGATCGGTTGCCATGGCAGCCTGGGTGCGGCTGAAGCGATCCAGGCCTGCCATGGCTTTCTCCATACTGAGCTATGCGCGAGGCACAGCTCAGCAGGGAGAGTGTAAAAATCCTATTCACCGTAATAGATCTCTATTATGGTGAAAAGGGAGAGGGGATCAAAAGATCCCATGTGGGCTAATTGTTGTAAAAATAAAAAGTTTAATAAAGTTAACCAAAAAAATAAAAAATTTGAAAACACCAATATATTAAAAGTTTGAATCACCCCAATTTTACATATAAAAAAAAAACACTGAGTATCGCCATGACCGAAAATGTCAGAAATATTAAAACATTTTTTTAAAAATTCCTGTGTGGTGAACATTTTTTTTTGTCATTTTGTCCCCCCCAAAAAATAGTGTATTAGTGTATAGTGAACGCTGTGATGTCAAAACCCCAAAAACCTTGGTGGAATTAAGTTTTTTATTTTTCAATTTTGCCACACAAATAATTTTTTTCTACGTACAGAGCTGCGTACAGGGCCGCGTACAGGGCCGAGTACAGAGCCGAGTACAGAGCCGAGTACAGGGCCGAGTACAGAGCCGAGTACAGAGCTGAGTACAGAGCTGAGTACAGAGCCGAGTACAGAGCCGAGTAAAGGACCGAGTACAGAGCCGAGTACAGGACCGAGTACAGAGCCGAGTACAGAGCTGAGTACAGAGCTGAGTACAGAGCCGAGTACAGAGCCGAGTAAAGGACCGAGTACAGAGCCGAGTACAGGGCCGCGTACAGGGCCGAGTACAGAGCCGAGTACAGAGCCGAGTACAGGGCCGAGTACAGGGCTGAGTACAGAGCTGAGTACAGAGCTGAGTACAGAGCCGAGTACAGGACCGAGTACAGAGCCGAGTACAGGGCCGAGTACAGAGCTGAGTACAGAGCTGAGTACAGAGCTGAGTACAGAGCTGAGTACAGAGCCGAGTACAGAGCTGAGTACAGGACCGAGTACAGGGCCGAGTACAGGGCCGAGTACAGAGCTGAGTACAGAGCTGAGTACAGAGCCGAGTACAGAGCCGAGTACAGGACCGAGTACAGGACCGAGTACAGAGCCGAGTACAGGACCGAGTACAGAGCCGAGTACAGGGCCGAGAACAGGGCCGAGTACAGAGCGGAGTACAGAGCCGAGTACAGAGCCGAGTACAGGGCCGAGTACAGGGCCGAGTACAGGGCCGAGTACAGAGCCGAGTACAGAGCCGAGTACAGGGCCGAGTACAGGGCCGAGTACAGGGCCGAGTACAGAGCCGAGTACAGAGCCGAGTACAGGGCCGCTTACAGGGCCGAGTACAGGGCCGAGTACAGAGCCGAGTACAGAGCCGAGTACAGGGCTGAGTACAGAGCTGAGTACAGGGCTTTTGTGTCCGGTCTGTAGACAGAGGCTCCAACGCCGATATATTATGTATTGGAATTACTGCAATTAGGGGAAAAATACTCCTCGGATCGGGAGAGGGGATCGGGAGAAGCCCATGGCTGCGGATGGAGCGATGTGAGCACCTCGGCGGTCCTGGCAGGGAGTAATTATGGGGAGAGGTCCTGCTCCTTGTGATTACCTGCTCTATACATCGGAGGTGACCCCAGGACTAGTGAAGAAGAAGGACATGGTCCAGAAAGACCACAAATAAGTTCCATAGTTACTAAGGCAAAAGGAAGACATTAAAGTGGTCTCAGACCTCGCTGTGCGGCCGGGGGGGACAAGACCCTCCATAAATCACCTGACCCTCCTCTCCAGATTTATTGTAACCCCTCCCCCGCCCCAAGTCAAGAAGGTTCAATGATACAGTCCAGTCCATAGGTGACATATCATAAAGTCCATATGTATATAGGTGACACATACTACAGTCCATGTCTATAGGTGACATCTCGTACAGTCAATGTCCATAGGTGACATATACTACAGTCCATGTCTATAGGTGGCATATCATACAGTCCATGTCTATAGGTGACATCTCGTACAGTCCATGTCCATAGGTGACACACACTACAGTCCATGTATATAGGTGGCACATCATACAGTCCATGTCTATAGGTGACATATGCTACAGCCCATGTCCATAGGTGACATATCATACAGTCCATGTCCATAGGTGACACACACTACAGTCCATGTCTATAGGTGACATCTCGTACAGCCCATGTCCATAGGTGACATATGCTACAGCCCATGTCCATAGGTGACATATCATACAGTCCATGTCTATAGGTGACATATCATACAGTCCATGTCTATAGGTGACATACCATACAGTCCATGTCTATAGGTGACATACAATACAGTCCGTGTGTATGGGTGACATATCATAAAGTCCATATGTATATAGGTGACATACAATACAGTCCATATCTATAGGTGACATCTCGTACAGTCCGTGTCTATAGGTGACATCTCGTACAGCCCATGTATATAGGTGACGTATAGTACAGTCCATGTCTATAGGTGACATATAATACAGTCCATGTCTGTAGGTGACATATAATATAGTCCGTGTCTATATATGATATATAATACAGCCCATGTCTATAGGTGACACAGGAGGTAGGTATAAGAGGTGACACAGGAGGTAGTTATCAGAGGTGACACAGGAGGTAGGTATCAGAGGTGACACAGGAGGTAGGTATCAGAGGTGACACAGGAGGTAGGTATCAGAGGTGACACAGGAGGTAGGTATCAGAGGTGACACAGGAGGTAGGTATCAGAGGTGACACAGGAGGTAGGTATCAGAGGTGACACAGGAGGTAGGTATCAGAGGTGACACAGGAGGTAGGTATCAGAGGTGACACAGGAGGTAGGTATCAGAGGTGACACAGGAGGTAGGTATCAGAGGTGACACAGGAGGTAGGTATCAGAGGTGACACAGGAGGTAGGTATCAGAGGTGACACAGGAGGTAGGTATCAGAGGTGACACAGGAGGTAGGTATCAGAGGTGACACAGGAGGTAGGTATCAGAGGTGACACAGGAGGTAGGTATCAGAGGTGACACAGGAGGTATCAGAGGTGACACAGGAGGCAGGTATCAGAGGTGACACAGGAGATAGGTATCAGAGGTGACACAGGAGATAGGTATCAGAGGTGACACAGGAGGTAGGTATCAGAGGTGACACAGGAGGTAGGTATCAGAGGTGACACAGGAGGTAGGTATCAGAGGTGACACAGGAGGTAGGTATTAGAGGTGACACAGGAGGTAGGTATCAGAGGTGACACAGGAGGTAGGTATCAGAGGTGACACAGGAGGTAGGTATCAGAGGTGACACAGGAGGTAGGTATCAGAGGTGACACAGGAGGTAGGTATCAGAGGTGACACAGGAGGTAGGTATCAGAGGTGACACAGGAGGTAGGTATCAGAGGTGGCACAGGAGGTAAATATCAGAGGTGACACAGGAGGTAGGTATCAGAGGTGACACAGGAGGTAGGTATCAGAGGTGACACAGGAGGTAGGTATCAGAGGTGACACAGGAGGTAGGTATCAGAGGTGACACAGGAGGTAGGTATCAGAGGTGACACAGGAGGCAGGTATCAGAGGTGACACAGGAGGCAGGTATCAGAGGTGACACAGGAGGTAGGTATCAGAGGTGACACAGGAGGTAGGTATCAGAGGTGACACAGGAGGTAGGTATCAGAGGTGACACAGGAGGTAGGTATCAGAGGTGACACAGGAGGCAGGTATCAGAGGTGACACAGGAGGTAGGTATCAGAGGTGACACAGGAGGTAGGTATCAGAGGTGACACAGGAGGTAGGTATCAGAGGTGACACAGGAGGTAGGTATCAGAGGTGACACAGGAGGCAGGTATCAGAGGTGACACAGGAGGCAGGTATCAGAGGTGACACAGGAGGCAGGTATCAGAGGTGACACAGGAGGCAGGTATCAGAGGTGACACAGGAGGTAGGTATCAGAGGTGACACAGGAGGTAGGTATCAGAGGTGACACAGGAGGTAGGTATCAGAGGTGACACAGGAGGTAGGTATCAGAGGTGACACAGGAGGTAGGTATCAGAGGTGACACAGGAGGTAGGTATCAGAGGTGACACAGGAGGTAGGTATCAGAGGTGACACAGGAGGTAGGTATCAGAGGTGACACAGGAGGTAGGTATCAGAGGTGACACAGGAGGTAGGTATCAGAGGTGACACAGGAGGTAGGTATCAGAGGTGACACAGGAGGTAGGTATCAGAGGTGACACAGGAGGTAGGTATCAGAGGTGACACAGGAGGCAGGTATCAGAGGTGACACAGGAGGTAGGTATCAGAGGTGGCACAGGAGGTAGGTATCAGAGGTGACACAGGAGGTAGGTATCAGAGGTGACACAGGAGGTAGGTATCAGAGGTGAAACAGGAGGTAGGTATCAGAGGTGACACAGGAGGTAGGTATCAGAGGTGACACAGGAGGTAGGTATCAGAGGTGACACAGGAGGTAGGTATCAGAGGTGACACAGGAGGTAGGTATCAGAGGTGGCACAGGAGGTAGGTATCAGAGGTGACACAGGAGGTAGGTATCAGAGGTGACACAGGAGGTAGGTATCAGAGGTGACACAGGAGGTAGGTATCAGAGGTGACACAGGAGGTAGGTATCAGAGGTGACACAGGAGGTAGGTATCAGAGGTGACACAGGAGGTAGGTATCAGAGGTGACACAGGAGGTAGGTATCAGAGGTGACACAGGAGGTAGGTATCAGAGGTGACACAGGAGGTAGGTATCAGAGGTGACACAGGAGGTAGGTATCAGAGGTGACACAGGAGGTAGGTATCAGAGGTGACACAGGAGGTAGGTATCAGAGGTGACACAGGAGGTAGGTATCAGAGGTGACACAGGAGGCAGGTATCAGAGGTGGCACAGGAGGTAGGTATCAGAGGTGACACAGGAGGTAGGTATCAGAGGTGACACAGGAGGTAGGTATCAGAGGTGACACAGGAGGTATCAGAGGTGACACAGGAGGTAGGTATCAGAGGTGACACAGGAGGTAGGTATCAGAGGTGACACAGGAGGTAGGTATCAGAGGTGACACAGGAGGTAGGTATCAGAGGTGACACAGGAGGTAGGTATCAGAGGTGACACAGGAGGTAGGTATCAGAGGTGACACAGGAGGTAGGTATCAGAGGTGGCACAGGAGGCAGGTATCAGAGGTGACACAGGAGGTAGGTATCAGAGGTGACACAGGAGGTAGGTATCAGAGGTGACACAGGAGGTAGGTATCAGAGGTGACACAGGAGGCAGGTATCAGAGGTGACACAGGAGGTATCAGAGGTGGCACAGGAGGTAGGTATCAGAGGTGACACAGGAGGTAGGTATCAGAGGTGACACAGGAGGTAGGTATCAGAGGTGACACAGGAGGTAGGTATCAGAGGTGACACAGGAGGTAGGTATCAGGGTCACTCACCAGTACATTGGGAATCACCATCTGGGTAGAAGATGCAAACAGGGAGAGATGATGGGCGTGGCCAGAGCCGCACAGGATGCCGGGAGCCCAGGGGTTTCCTGCTGCATTCTGGGAGATGGAGTCCCGGACTGACCGGAAATCACTGGGTAGAAGGAGAGGAGAACTACAACACCCAGGAGAACCCGCGGCCAGAGGGAAGTACAACCCTCAGCATTCTCCACATCTGTAATAAAGGACTGCACAGCATCCACCGGTATATCTACAGCATCTCCTCACCATACATGTCACACAATGTCATCCTTCCCAGTACACGCCGTCAGCGGCAGCGTCAGCCCCGGGTTGTCACAGCCATCTTTACATCCTTTTTCTTGCCGTTAACAATGGATAAATGTCATTGGCCCCCATAGTATACATAGTGCCCCCTGCTGTATACATAGTGCCCCCTGCAGTATACATAGTGCCCCCTGCAGTATACATAGTGCCCCCTGCAGTATACATAGTGCCCCCTGCAGTATACATAGTGCCCCCTCAGTATACATAGTGCCCCCTGCAGTATACATAGTGCCCCCTGCAGTATACATAGTGCCCCCTCAGTATACATAGTGCCCCCTGCAGTATACATAGTGCCCCCATAGTGCTCCCTGCAGTATACATAGTGCCCCCTGCAGTATACATAGTGCCCCCTGCAGTATACATAGTGCCCCCTGCAGTATACATAGTGCCCCCTGCTGTATACATAGTGCCCCCTGCAGTATACATAGTGCCCCCTGCAGTATACATAGTGCCCCCTGCAGTATACATAGTGCCCCCTGCAGTATACATAGTGCCCCCTGCAGTATACATATTGCCCCCTGCAGTATACATAGTGCCCCCTGCAGTATACATAGTGCTCCCTGCAGTATACATAGTGCCCCCTGCAGTATATATAGTGCCCCCTGCAGTATACATAGTGCCCCCCATAGTGCCCCCTGCAGTATACATAGTGCCCTCCATAGTGCCCCCTGCAGTATACATAGTGCCCCCTGCAGTATACATAGTGCCCCTGCAGTATACATAGTGCCCCCTGCAGTATACATAGTGCCCCCTGCAGTATACATAGTGCCCCCTGCAGTATACATTGTGCCCCTGCAGTATACATAGTGCCCCCTGCAGTATACATAGTGCCCCCTGCAGTATACATAGTGCCCCCTGCAGTATACATAGTGCCCCCTGCAGTATACATAGTGCCCCCTGCAGTATACATAGTGCCCCCTGCAGTATACATAGTGCCCTCCATAGTGCCCCCTGCAGTATACATAGTGCCCCCTGCAGTATACATAGTGCCCCCATAGTGCCCCCTGCAGTATACATAGTGCCCCCTGCAGTATACATAGTGCCCCCTGCAGTATACATAGTGCCCCCTGCAGTATACATAGTGCCCCCTGCAGTATACATAGTGCCCCCATAGTGCCCCCTGCAGTATACATAGTGCCCCCTGCAGTATACATAGTGCCTCCTGCAGTATACATAGTGCCCCCTGCAGTATACATATTGCCCCCTGCAGTATACATAGTGCCCCCTGCAGTATACATAGTGCCCCCTGCAGTATACATAGTGCCCCACATAGTGCCCCCTGTAGTGCCTCCTGCAGTATACATAGTGCCCCCTCAGTATACATAATGCCCCCTGCAGTATACATAGTGCCCCCTGCAGTATACATAGTGCCCCCCTGCAGTATACATAGTGCCCCCTGCAGTATACATAGTGCCCCCTGCAGTATACATAGTGCCCCCTGCAGTATACATAGTGCCCCCTGCAGTATACATAGTGCCCCCTGCAGTATACATAGTGCCCCCTGCAGTATACATAGTGCCCCCTGCAGTATACATAGTGCCCCCTGCAGTATACATAGTGCCCCCTGCAGTATACATAGTGCCCCCTGCAGTATACATAGTGCCCCCTGCAGTATACATAGTGCCCCCATAGTGCCCCCTGCAGTATACATAGTGCCCCCTGCTGTATACATAGTGCCCCCTGCAGTATACATAGTGCCCCCTGCTGTATACATAGTGCCCCTGCAGTATACATAGTGCCCCCTGTAGTATACATAGTGCCCCCAGCAGTATACATAGTGCCCCTGCAGTATACATCGTGCCCCCTGCAGTATACATAGTGCCCCCTGCAGTATACATAGTGCCCCCTGCAGTATACATAGTGCCCCCCATAGCGCCCCCTGCAGTATACATAGTGCCCCCTGCAGTATACATAGTGCCCCCTGCAGTATACATAGTGCCCCCTGCAGTATACATACTGCCCCCTGCAGTATACATAGTGCCCCCCATAGCGCCCCCTGCAGTATACATAGTGCCCCCTGCAGTATACATAGTGCCCCCTGCAGTATACATAGTGCCCCCTGCAGAATACATAGTGCCCCCTCAGTATACATAGTGCCCCCTGCAGTATACATAGTGCTCCCTGCAGTATACATAGTGCCCCCTGCAGTATACATAGTGCCCCCTGCAGAATACATAGTGCCCCCTCAGTATACATAGTGCCCCCTGCAGTATACATAATGCCCCCTGCAGTATACATAGCGCCCCCTGCAGTATACATAGCGCCCCCTGCAGTATACATAGTACTCCCTGCAGTATACATAGTGCCCCCATAGTGCCCCCTGCAGTATACATAGTGCCCCCATAGTGCCCCCTGCTGTATACATAGTGCCCCCTGCAGTATACATAGTGCCCTCCATAGTGCCCCCTGCAGTATACATAGTGCCCCCAGCAGTATACATAGTGCCCCCTGTAGTATACATAGTGCCTCCTGCAGTATACATAGTGCCCCCTGCAGTATACATAGTGCCCCCTGCAGTATACATAGTGCCTCCTGCAGTATACATAGTGCCCTCCATAGTGCCCCCTGCAGTATACATAGTGCCCCCTGCAGTATACATAGTGCCCCCCATAGTGCCCCCTGCAGTATACATAGTGGCCCCTGCAGTATACATAGTGCCCCCCATAGTGCCCCCTGCAGTATACATAGTGCCCCCTGCAGTATACATAGTGCCCCCTGCAGTATACATAGTGCCCCCTGCAGTATACATAGTGCCCCCATAGTGCCCCCTGCAGTATACATAGTGCCCCCTGCAGTATACATAGTGCCCCCTGCAGTATACATAGTGCCCCCTGCAGTATATATAGTGCCCCCTGCAGTATACATAGTGCCTCCTGCAGTATACATAGCGCCCCCTGCAGTATACATAGTGCCCCTTGCAGTATACATAGTGCCCCCTGCAGTATACATAGTGCCTCCTGCAGTATACATAGTGCCCTCCATAGTGCCCCCTGCAGTATACATAGTGCCCCCTGCAGTATACATAGTGCCCCCCATAGTGCCCCCTGCAGTATACATAGTGGCCCCTGCAGTATACATAGTGCCCCCCATAGTGCCCCCTGCAGTATACATAGTGCCCCCTGCAGTATACATAGTGCCCCCTGCAGTATACATAGTGCCCCCTGCAGTATATATAGTGCCCCCTGTAGTATATATAGTGCCTCCTGCAGTATACATAGTGCCCCCTGCAGTATACATGATGCCCCCTGCAGTATACATAGTGCCCCCTGCAGTATACATAGTGCCTCCTGCAGTATACATAGTGCCCCCTGCAGTATACATAGTGCCCCCTGCAGTATACATAGTGCCTCCTGCAGTATACATAGTGCCCTCCATAGTGCCCCCTGCAGTATACATAGTGCCCCCTGCAGTATACATAGTGCCCCCCATAGTGCCCCCTGCAGTATACATAGTGGCCCCTGCAGTATACATAGTGCCCCCCATAGTGCCCCCTGCAGTATATATAGTGCCCCCTGCAGTATACATAGTGCCCCCTGCAGTATACATAGTGCCCCCTGCAGTATACATAGTGCCCCCTGCAGTATACATAGTGCCCCCTGCAGTATACATAGTGCCCCCTGCAGTATACATCGTGCCCCCTGCAGTATACATAGTGCCCCCTGCTGTATACATAGTGCCCCCTGCAGTATACATACTGCCCCCTGCAGTATACATACTGCCCCCTGCAGTATACATACTGCCCCCTGCAGTATACATAGTGCCCCCTGCAGTATACATAGTGCTCCCTGCAGTATACATAGTGCCCCCTGCAGTATACATAGTGCCCCCTGCAGTATACATAGTGCCCCCTGCAGTATACATAGTGCCCCCTGCAGTATACATAGTGCCCCCTGCAGTATACATAGTGCCCCCAGCAGTATACATAGTGCCCCCTGCAGTATACATAGTGCCCCCTGCAGTATACATAGTGCCCCCTGCAGTATACATAGTGCCCCCATAGTGCCCCCTGCAGTATACATAGTGCCCCCTGCAGTATACATAGTGCCCCCCTGCAGTATACATAGTGCCCCCTGCAGTATACATAGTGCCCCCTGCTGTATACATATTGCCCCCTGCAGTATACATAGTGCCCCCTGCTGTATACATAGTGCCCCCTGTAGTATACATAGTGCCCCCAGCAGTATACATAGTGCCCCCTGCAGTATACATAGCGCCCCCTGCAGTATACATAGCGCCCCCTGCAGTATACATAGCGCCCCCTGCAGTATACATAGCGCCCCCTGCAGTATACATAGTGCCCCCTGCAGTATACATAGTGCCCCTGCAGTATACATAGTGCCCCCTGCAGTATACATAGTGCCCCCTCAGTATACATAGTGCCCCCTGCAGTATACATAGTGCCCCCCATAGTGGCCCCTGCAGTATACATAGTGCCCTCCATAGTGCCCCCTGCAGTATACATAGTGCCCCCTGCAGTATACATAGTGCCCTCCATAGTGCCCCCTGCAGTATACATAGTGCCCCCCATAGTGCCCCCCTGCAGTATACATAGTGCCCCCCATAGTGGCCCCTGCAGTATACATAGTGCCCCCCGCAGTATACATAGTGCCCCCTGCAGTATACATAGTGCCCCCTGCAGTATACATAGTGCCCCCTCAGTATACATAGTGCCCCCTGCAGTATACATAGTGCCCCCATAGTGCCCCCTGCAGTATACATAGTGCCCCCTGCAGTATACATAGTGCCCCCTGCAGTATACATAGTGCCCCCTGCAGTATACATAGTGCCCCCCATAGTGCCCCCTGCAGTATACATAGTGCCCCCTGCAGTATACATAGTGCCCCCTGCAGTATACATAGTGCCCCTGCATTATACATAGTGCCCCCTGCAGTATACATAGTGCCCCCTGCAGTATACATAGTGCCCCCTGCAGTATACATAGTGCCCCCTGCAGTATACATAGTGCCCCCTGCAGTATACATAGTGCCCCCTGCAGTATATATAGTGCCCCCATAGTGCCCCCTGCAGTATACATAGTGCCCCCTACAGTATATATAGTGCCCCCATAGTGCCCCCTGCAGTATACATAGTGCCCCCTGCAGTATACATAGTGCCCCCTGCAGTATACATAGTGCCCCCTGCAGTATACATAGTGCCCCCTGCAGTATACATAGTGCCCCCATAGTGCCCCCTGCAGTATACATAGTGCCCCCATAGTGCCCCCTGCTGTATACATAGTGCCCCCTGCAGTATACATAGTGCCCTCCATAGTGCCCCCTGCAGTATACATAGTGCCCCCTGCAGTATACATAGTGCCCCCTGCAGTATACATCGTGCCCCCTGCAGTATACATAGTGCCCCCTGCAGTATACATACTGCCCCCTGCAGTATACATACTGCCCCCTGCAGTATACATACTGCCCCCTGCAGTATACATAGTGCCCCCTGCAGTATACATAGTGCCCCCTGCAGTATACATAGTGCCCCCTGCAGTATACATAGTGCCCCCTGCAGTATACATAGTGCCCCCTGCTGTATACATAGTGCCCCCTGCAGTATACATAGTGCCCCCTGCAGTAGACATAGTGCCCCCTGCAGTATACATAGTGCCCCCTGCAGTATACATAGTGCCCCCTGCTGTATACATATTGCCCCCTGCAGTATACATAGTGCCCCCTGTAGTATACATAGTGCCTCCTGCAGTATACATAGTGCCCCCTGCAGTATACATAGTGCCCCCTGCAGTATACATAGTGCCCCCTGCAGTATACATAGTGCCCCCTGCAGTATACATAGTGCCCCCTGCAGTATACATAGTGCCCCCTGCAGTATACATAGTGCCCCCTGCAGTATACATAGTGCCCCCTGCAGTATACATAGTGCCCCCCTGCAGTATACATAGTGCCCCCTGCAGTATACATAGTGCCCCCCTGCAGTATACATAGTGCCCCCTGCAGTATACATAGTGCCCCCTGCAGTATACATAGTGCCCCCTGCAGTATACATAGTGCCCCCTGCAGTATACATAGTGCCCCCTGCAGTATACATAGTGCCCCCTGCAGTATACATAGTGCCCCCTGCAGTATACATAGTGCCCCTGCAGTATACATAGTGCCCCCTGCAGTATACATAGTGCCCCCTGCAGTATACATAGTGCCCCCCTGCAGTATACATAGTGCCCCCTGCAGTATACATAGTGCCCCCTGCTGTATACATAGTGCCCCCTGCAGTATACATAGTGCCCCCTGCAGTATACATAGTGCCCCCTGCTGTATACATAGTGCCCCCTGTAGTATACATAGTGCCCCCAGCAGTATACATAGTGCCCCCTGCAGTATACATAGCGCCCCCTGCAGTATACATAGCGCCCCCTGCAGTATACATAGCGCCCCCTGCAGTATACATAGTGCCCCCTGCAGTATACATAGTGCCCCCATAGTGCCCCCTGCAGTATACATAGTGCCCCCATAGTGCCCCTGCTGTATACATAGTGCCCCCTGCAGTATACATAGTACCCCCAGCAGTATACATAGTGCCCCCTGCAGTATACATAGTGCCCCCTGCAGTATACATAGCGCCCCCTGTAGTATACATAGTGCCTCCTGCAGTATACATAGTGCCCCCTCAGTATACATAGTGCCCCCTGCAGTATACATAGTGCCCCCCATAGTGGCCCCTGCAGTATACATAGTGCCCTCCATAGTGCCCCCTGCAGTATACATAGTGCCCCCTGCAGTATACATAGTGCCCTCCATAGTGCCCCCTGCAGTATACATAGTGCCTTCCATAGTGCCCCCTGCAGTATACATAGTGCCCCCCATAGTGGCCCCTGCAGTATACATAGTGCCCCCCATAGTGCCCCCCTGCAGTATACATAGTGCCCCCTGCAGTATACATAGTGCCCCCTGCAGTATACATAGTGCCCCCCATAGTGCCCCCTGCAGTATACATAGTGCCCCCTGCAGTATACATAGTGCCCCTGCATTATACATAGTGCCCCCTGCAGTATACATAGTGCCCCCTGCAGTATACATAGTGCCCCCTGCAGTATACATAGTGCCCCCTGCAGTATACATAGTGCCCCCTGCAGTATACATCGTGCCCCCTGCAGTATACATAGTGCCCCCTCAGTATACATAGTGCCCCCCTGCAGTATACATAGTGCCCCCTGCAGTATACATAGTGCCCCCATAGTGCCCCCTGCTGTATACATAGTGCCCCCTGCAGTATACATAGTGCCCTCCATAGTGCCCCCTGCAGTATACATAGTGCCCCCTGCAGTATACATAGTGCCCCCAGCAGTATACATAGTGCCCCCTGCAGTATACATAGTGCCCCCAGCAGTATACATAGTGCCCCCTGCAGTATACATAGTGCCCCCTGCTGTATACATAGCGCCCCCTGTAGTATACATAGTGCCCCCTGCAGTATACATAGTGCCGCCTGCAGTATACATAGTGCCCTCCATAGTGCCCCCTGCAGTATACATAGTGCCCCCTGCAGTATACATAGTGCCCCCTGCTGTATACATAGTGCCCCCTGCAGTATACATAGTGCCCCCCTGCAGTATACATAGTGCCCCCTGCAGTATACATAGTGCCCCCCTGCAGTATACATAGTGCCCCCTGCAGTATACATAGCGCCCCCTGCAGTATACATAGTGCCCCCTGCAGTATACATAGTGCCCCCTGCAGTATACATAGTGCCCCCTGCAGTATACATAGTGCCCCCTGCTGTATACATAGTGCCCCCTGCAGTATACATAGTGCCCCCTGCAGTATACATAGTGCCCCCTGCAGTATACATAGTGCCCCCTGCAGTATACATAGTGCCCCCTGCAGTATACATATTGCCCCCTGCAGTATACATAGTGCCCCCTGCAGTATACATAGTGCTCCCTGCAGTATACATAGTGCCCCCTGCAGTATACATAGTGCCCCCTGCAGTATACATAGTGCCCCCTGCAGTATACATAGTGCCCCCTGCAGTATACATAGTGCCCCCTGCAGTATACATAGTGCCCCCTGCAGTATACATAGTGCCCCCTGCAGTATACATAGTGCCCCCTGCAGTATACATAGTGCCCCCTGCAGTATACATAGTGCCCCCTGCAGTATACATAGGTGCCCCCTGCAGTATACATTGTGCCCCTGCAGTATATATAGTGCCCCCTGCAGTATACATAGTGCCCCCTGCAGTATACATAGTGCCCCCTGCAGTTATACATAGTGCCCCCTGCAGTATACATAGTGCCCCCTGCAGTATACATAGTGCCCCCTGCAGTATACATAGTGCCCCCTGCAGTATACATAGTGCCCCCTGCAGTATACATAGTGCCCCCTGCAGTATACATAGTGCCCCCATAGTGCCCCCTGCAGTATACATAGTGCCCCCTGCAGTATACATAGTGCCTCCTGCAGTATACATAGTGCCCCCTGCAGTATACATATTGCCCCCTGCAGTATACATAGTGCCCCCTGCAGTATACATAGTGCCCCCTGCAGTATACATAGTGCCCCACATAGTGCCCCCTGTAGTGCCTCCTGCAGTATACATAGTGCCCCCTCAGTATACATATGCCCCCTGCAGTATACATAGTGCCCCCTGCAGTATACATAGTGCCCCCCTGCAGTATACATAGTGCCCCCTGCAGTATACATAGTGCCCCCTGCAGTATACATAGTGCCCCCTGCAGTATACATAGTGCCCCCTGCAGTATACATAGTGCCCCCTGCAGTATACATAGTGCCCCCTGCAGTATACATAGTGCCCCCTGCAGTATACATAGTGCCCCCTGCAGTATACATAGTGCCCCCTGCAGTATACATAGTGCCCCTGCAGTATACATAGTGCCCCCTGCAGTATACATAGTGCCCCCATAGTGCCCCCTGCAGTATACATAGTGCCCCCTGCAGTATACATAGTGCCCCCTGCTGTATACATAGTGCCCCCTGCAGTATACATAGTGCCCCCTGCTGTATACATAGTGCCCCTGCAGTATACATAGTGCCCCTGTAGTATACATAGTGCCCCCAGCAGTATACATAGTGCCCCTGCAGTATACATCGTGCCCCCTGCAGTATACATAGTGCCCCCTGCAGTATACATAGTGCCCCCTGCAGTATACATAGTGCCCCCTGCATAGCGCCCCCTGCAGTATACATAGTGCCCCCTGCAGTATACATAGTGCCCCCTGCAGTATACATAGTGCCCCCTGCAGTATACATAGCTGCCCCCTGCAGTATACATAGTGCCCCCTGCAGATAGCGCCCCCCTGCAGTATACATAGTGCCCCCTGCAGTATACATAGTGCCCCCTGCAGTATACATAGCGCCCCCTGCAGTATACATAGCGCCCCCTGCAGTATACATAGTGCCCCTGCAGTATACATAGTGCCCCCCATAGTGCCCCCTGCAGTATACATAGTGCCCCCATAGTGCCCCCTGCAGTATACATAGTGCCCCCTGCAGTATACATAGTGCCCTCCATAGTGCCCCCTGCAGTATACATAGTGCCCCCTGCAGTATACATAGTGCCCCCTGTAGTATACATCGTGCCCCCTGCAGTATACATAGTGCCCCCTGCAGTATACATAGTGCCCCTGCTGTATACATAGTGCCTCCTGCAGTATACATAGTGCCCTCCATAGTGCCCCCTGCAGTATACATAGTGCCCCTGCAGTATACATATGCCCCCCATAGTGCCCCCTGCAGTATACATAGTGGCCCCTGCAGTATCATAGTGCCCCCCATAGTGCCCCCTGCAGTATACATAGTGCCCCCTGCAGTATACATAGTGCCCCCTGCAGTATACATAGTGCCCACCCTGCAGTATACATAGTGCCCCCATAGTGCCCCCTGCAGTATACATAGTGCCCCCTGCAGTATACATAGTGCCCCCTGCAGTATACATAGTGCCCCCTGCAGTATATATAGTGCCCCCTGCAGTATACATAGTGCCTCCTGCAGTATACATAGCGCCCCCCTGCAGTATACATAGTGCCCCTTGCAGTATACATAGTGCCCCCTGCAGTATACATAGTGCCTCCTGCAGTATACATAGTGCCCTCCATAGTGCCCCCTGCAGTATACATAGTGCCCCCTGCAGTATACATAGTGCCCCCCATAGTGCCCCCTGCAGTATACATAGTGCCCCCTGCAGTATACATAGTGCCCCCCATAGTGCCCCCTGCAGTATACATAGTGCCCCCTGCAGTATACATAGTGCCCCCTGCAGTATACATAGTGCCCCCTGCAGTATATATAGTGCCCCCTGTAGTATATATAGTGCCCCCTGCAGTATACATAGTGCCCCCTGCAGTATACATGATGCCCCCTGCAGTATACATAGTGCCCCTGCAGTATACATAGTGCCTCTGCAGTATACATAGTGCCCCCTGCAGTTACATAGTGCCCCCTGCAGTATACATAGTGCCTCCTGCAGTATACATAGTGCCCTCCATAGTGCCCCCTGCAGTATACATAGTGCCCCACTGCAGTACATAGTGCCCCCCATAGTGCCCCCTGCAGTATACATAGTGGCCCCTGCAGTATACATAGTGCCCCCCATAGTGCCCCCTGCAGTATATATAGTGCCCCCTGCAGTATACATAGTGCCCCCTGCAGTATACATAGTGCCCCCTGCAGTATACATAGTGCCCCCTGCAGTATACATATTGCCCCCTGCAGTATACATAGTGCCCCCTGCAGTATACATCGTGCCCCCTGCAGTATACATAGTGCCCCCTGCAGTATACTACTGCCCCCTGCAGTATACATACTGCCCCCTGCAGTATACATAGTGCCCCTGCAGTATACATAGTGCCCCCTGCAGTATACATAGTGCCCCCTGCAGTATACATAGTGCCCCCTGCAGTATACATAGTGCCCCCATAGTGCCCCCTGCAGTATACATAGTGCCCCCTGCAGTATACATAGTGCCCCCTGCAGTATACATAGTGCCCCCTGCAGTATACATAGTGCCCCCTGCTGTAACATATTGCCCCTGCAGTATACATAGTGCCCCCTGCTGTATACATAGTGCCCCCTGTAGTAACATAGTGCCCCCAGCAGTATACATAGTGCCCCCCTGCATATAATAGCGCCCCCTGCAGTATACATAGCGCCCCCTGCAGTATAATAGCGCCCCCTGCAGTATACATAGCGCCCCCCCCTGCTGTATACATAGTGCCCCCTAGCCGTATACATAGAGCCCCCTGCAGTAATACATAGTGGCCCCTGCTGTATACATAGATGCACCCTGCAGTATACATGATGCCCACCTGCAGTAAACATAGTGCCCCCAGCAGTATACATAGTGCCACCTGCAGTATACATAGTGCCCCCTGCAGTATACAAAGTGCCACCCCATAGTGCCCCCTCAGTAAACATAGTGCCCTCCATAGATGCCCCCAGCAGTATACATAGTGCCCCCCAGCAGTTAATATATATGCCCCCATTCAGATACATAGTGGCCCCCCAGCAGATACATCGAGCCCCCTGCATTATACATAGTGCCCCCTGCTGTATACATAGTGCCCCCCCAGTATACAAAGAGCCCCCTGCAGTATACATA